>NC_087207.1:77549266-77577678 GCF_015104395.2 Macrobrachium nipponense
ACCATAATAGCTCCTCCCGTGTTATTTATATTTTTGTAATGGTTTGTGATTTTGATATTTATAGTCTATATTGCAATCCTGCTGACAGTTTCCGAACCAACTGGGCTCGGTGGTAGACTTCAATTTTATCCGTTAATGGGTTTGGGTTGTACTGCTTCACCTCATGTTAAGAGGAGGATGAGTAAAGGAAGAGGAAATAGGAGATGAATTCATATTTGCAATTTTCCCTATTTCGTCCCTCCGCCAGTCTCTGGCATGGGATGGCGTGCCCAATTCGTCCCTATTTTGACAAACTGGCGTCAGCCATTTTTGCCTCGGACAGATGAAATTTTGACATATAACAAAGACTATTAAAAAAATGAGGCATTGTAACTGGAAAACTTAAAAAAAAAAAAAAAAAAAAATGGCGCGAAATTTCTTTGGTACAATCGAGTTTTCTGTACAGCATAAAATGCTGTATGAAACTCTCAGCCACTGCTTATGAAACTCAGCTACGGCCCATGAAACTTTGAGCCACAGCCAGTTGGTGGCCTGTGTTGTGGCACATGTATAGCGGTGCTAGAGGGAAGATCATTGCTTACTTAAACCTTAAATAAAATAAAAACTACGGAGGCTAGAGGGCTGCAATGAGGTATGTTTGATGATTGGAGGTTCGATGATCAACATGCCAACTTGCAGCCCTCTAGCCTCAGTAGTTTTTAAGATCTGAGTGCGGACAGAAATGTGCGGACGGAGAGATAAGCCATCTCAGCATTTTCTTTTACAGAGAACTAAAAATGGGACACGCCAGTTCGTCAAAACAGGGTCGAGTAATTG
This sequence comes from Macrobrachium nipponense, assembly GCF_015104395.2. Taxonomy (NCBI): domain Eukaryota; kingdom Metazoa; phylum Arthropoda; class Malacostraca; order Decapoda; family Palaemonidae; genus Macrobrachium; species Macrobrachium nipponense. The sequence goes on from NC_087207.1 coordinate 77,550,083, forward strand.
TTCTTTCGTTCTTCGTCTAAGGCACCAGAATGTTCTGCTGAAGAGTTACTCGGGAATTATGACGCAGAAGCTAATTTCCGCACTTTACTTCTTTTCGTATCGTTTGGTGCGTCTGGAGATGTTTAATTTTACCCTGACTTGTAAACCGAAAGTTTGGAAGAAGAAGAAGAAGAAGAAGAAGAAGAAAGAAAAGAAGAAGAAGAAGAAGAAGAAGAAGAAGAAGAAGTTGAAGAAGATGAAGAAAAGGGACAGGAAAGTCCTAAGAAGCTGAATTGCTGAAAAATTCAAGTTCAAATAGACTGTGGTGGATATATACTGTTTCTTGGAAATCGCAATTTCTGGTGCGAAAATAAGGGTCGAAGTACTACAACGTGGCGTCCCGAATGCATTTTGATTTCAACTTGATCCAGAGGCTTCGATCCCATGGACAGAATGAGGTAAAATAGATCCAGGACAACGTCAACTTCCCAAAGGAACAAATTGTCCCTGACCTAGAATCTATGACCGACGGCCCATAAAATACCAGCTATGACCAATGACTCGTGAATAATGTCTTTACAGTCTATCCGCAACATTCAGAATAATCTAGGGAACCTATATGTAGTAAATATATCCCAACAGCCCTTCCACAATATCCAGAATATAGTCTGGCTATCCATTAGACTAATAAACAAACAGACTAGTGAAACTTAACTTTACGCTGCAGAATTTACCAGAAAGACCCGAGAGTGTACAGAGTAACATACACAGAGTGCACAGAGTAACATACTCAGAGTGCAGAGAGTGTAACCTATTCAGAGTGCACAGAGTAGCTTGCTATCTACAAAAACGGAGACGCGCCAAGTAACATCTAACCCCTTTCAGAAGAAAGCGTCTGGCAGCACAGCAGCAGCGGCGGCGTCGAATTTTCGTCAAATAACGATATTTCATATCATTCTCCGTGTTCCCTCAGAACACCCATTTGCATTTTCCCGACAGGAGGAGGAAATTACATATTTCAAACGCTGCTAGAAATAGCGCAGAAAGTTTCCACCCACATTCTTCTCCTTCTCGAAATGTCTCCCATTTTTCCCATTTTCCTCTTGGATGAACCCCACGGTGATTTCGGAGAAGATATCAACATGATTCTCTCTGGATTCCACTCCGTGACGACATTTTACGAGCGGCGAAATGTAAAATGTGATCTTCTATATTCATAAGCGCTTCTTGTCAAGTAGCCAGTGGTTATTCCTCTTTTCCTGGACTCCATATCGTTATATAGCATTGAAAGGATAGATTGATGGCCATTTTTTATTATCCGTTGTCACAAACTGCTCCAGAGAGCTAAGAGCCCGCGCTGTCATAGGCTACCTTAAGATGATACGAACGAAAGTCATAGTTATCTACACGAAACGAAAAGTTCATAGTTATCTACACGAAACGGAAGACGAGAGAAAGGTAGGGCTTGACCATGATGGATGTAAAAGAAAGGTTATGAGTGTGTCTTTTGCCTGGAGTCACCCCATCTAAGAAATTATTTAGAGAGAGAGAGAGAGAGAGAGAGAGAGAGATAAATGCGAGGCCACTTCGCACGCCAAAGGGATCAGATCTCTAATTTATTTGTCGACAAACCATGCAATTAAAATCAATTTGTTTTTGTATCCTTTGTGTTTTACGCTGAAAAATAACCCTTTAATCAATTGCAAATAAGAAGATAAAACGGCCCCAGTATCCTTTGAAATATAATAACTCGTTTTGTACGTCAGGAACAGAGACGAGTCTATTTATCAATTTATCAATTAATTCGTTTACCAGTGACAACTTGGCTAAAGTCCGACCTCATTACTGTGTTCCTTTTATTAAAAAAAAAAAAAAAAAGAAAAAAAAAAGCTGCTTTCCAAAACTGACCCCTCTCTAAACCATACTCGAGTTACTCTGATTGCATAACTGAACCATCTCAGAAAACACCTTCAGATTGTCATTTTACTCGACAAAACATCCTGGGTGATATGTCTACAAGATTTCGTTCTTCAGTAAAGAGCGAGGGTATCTACCCAGCTGATTTTCCAAAGACTTTACCCTTTACTATGGCCTTAATTACCGAACAATACTTACCTAATCTTTCTAGGATTATTGATATAAACAAATACATTCTCGGTAGAATTCAACGTCTAGTACGTGCTCATCTGCCCTCAACTAGACCCTCTCCTTAAGCTTTCCTAAGTGGGCACCTTTCCCTACACTTCCTTACCTAGATCTCAGGAAGTTTGTTTCCTCACCTTAGCCTTCTGGGGAGAATTACCTAAATGGGAATCCTTTCTCTCTTCGACACAATCGTTAAACTTTTGTTCCTTATCACGACGTCGTGCAATTTGAACTTCAAAAACTTTCATGCATTATTACCCTAATACTATTGTCCTAGCATTTGAATACATTTTCTTTTATCTATTTATTGATATATTTTTTTCTTTTCTTAATAAGTGAGATCTCTTCTTTCTGTATTTCCCTTTCTACCTTCTCTACTTCTTCCTACTTCTTCCTAATAACATCATATGCTTTGGAATCTTGAATTTCAAGTCAATGGCTAACTTTGTTGGACTTGTTCCATATGAATAGGGTTGTTCATCTTCTGAATAATAATTAAAATAATAATAATAATAATAATAATAATAATAATAATAATAATAATAATAATAATAATAATAATAATATGTGGCGCCGTGGAGGAGTTGGTTAGGTCTTCAATAGACTTAAGTCAAGTTAAGCAACATTGGGGCTGGTCAGTCGTTGGATGGGTGACCGCCTCTCCTCGGCGTTGATTCCTTGGGAAAGGATCTTTACCATAATTTCTCAGTCTACTCAGCTGTAAATGAGTACCTATCCCTGATGGGTAGGGTCCAGCTATGGGTTAAATAGCAAAACTCAGCAATGATGGAAAGAAAATGAAGGAATAAACGACAACGACGTAAATGGAAACCTCGGCAACAGAGGAGCTTCGTCCGGCAACCAGGTTATTCAACCCAATTGAAGGGGAAGACGGTCAGGTACTTGGAGGTCGTCATCCAGCAACTGATCACCCACAACGAAAGTAATCAACAGCCTGAGATTGGAGCTACAGAGGCAAAAGGAAGAAATGGACAAGAGAAGAAAATAAGGAAATATGGAGATGCTACATCAGAAGCAACCCGACGGAGAGAGATATAGAAGAAGATTGATCAACATCTGGAATGAGAGGATAACACCCCCCAACAGAGCAGAGGCTGGCGACCAAGTAAGGAACATAAAGAAAAAGAACTGGCTCTCCCCAACAGAAAGAGAAGAACTGGAAAGGGAAATGTCACACGACAACGAATTACACGAAGACGAACTGAGAGGACGATGCCACAGAAGACGACAGGGAGGATGAAGTATCAACAAAAAACGACACACGAAGAAACACCGACGAGCAACAGAGAGGACGGAATGGGTAGAAAAGATTAGACAATGGATGGAGCCAGATACAGAGAGAACAAAGATCCCCTCCATGAGAGCCTACAACACCAAGAAAATTAAGGGAGAAAACAAGTGAGGTCAATGAAATAATGGGCCTAATACACACCACCAGTATCACAGAAACAAATAACTTGGACATATGCAGGAGCAAGATTAGTAGCAGAACTGATGGGGATCCGAACACCAACACCACCGTCACAACAACCCAACAAGAAAAAAAAAAAAAAAGAAAAAAACCAAAACACAGCAACCTCCTTGGAAAAGGCGCCTGGAAAAGCAAATCATGGTGATGAGATCTGACTTGAGTAAACTGAAAGAGATGGCAGAAAAAAGGCTAAGAAGCAAGAAAAAACAAGGGAAGGAACTCAACGAGAAATACAAAGTACAAGAGAGGGGACTAAACAACACAATAGAAGATGTAAAAAAAACAGGGAGGCTTAAGGCCAAAGCACACAAGATCCAACGGTACATTGAACAGGAATAAGGGATACCAACAGAACAAACTATTCGGAACCAACCAGAAAGACTATACAGCCAACTAAGAGGGGAAGACAACCACCCAGAAATTCCTGAAGCCGAACCAAGTAAGAGACTCTGGGAAAACATATGGAGCAATCCGGTATCACACAACAAACATGCAACATGGCTCCAGGAAGTCAGGAAGAAGAAACAGGGAGAATAAAACAAAGATTCACAGAGATCACGACAGACACAGTCAGACACCAACTAAAGAAAATGCCAAACTGGAAGCCCCAGGTCCCGATGAAGTTCCATGGATACTGGCTTAAAAACTTCAAGGCCACTACACCCACGAATAGCAGACAACTCCAGCATTGTATCTCAAATCACCAAGCACCCAAATGGATGACCACAGGAAGAACATCCTTAGTACAAAAAGACAAGAGTAAGGGAAATATAGCCAGTAACTACAGGCCTATCACCTGCCTACCAATAATGTGGAAGTTACTAACAGGTATCATCAGTGAAAGGCTATACAAACTACCTAGAGGAGACAAACACCATCCCCTATCAACAGAAAGGTGCAGAAGGAAGTGTAGGGGCACAAAAGACCAGCTCCTGATAGACAAAATGGTAATGAAGAACAGTAGGAGAAGGAAAAACCACCAACCTAAGCATGGCATGGATAGACTATAAGAAAGCCTTCGACATGATACCACACACATGGCTAATAGAATGCCTGAAAATATATGGGGTGGGGCAGAGGAAAATACCATCAGCTTCCTCAAAAATTACAATGCGCAAACTGGAATACAATACTTACAAGCTCTGGAATAAGACTAGCAGAGGTTAATATCAGGAGAGGGATCTTCCAGGGCGACTCACTGTCCCCACTACTCTTCGTAGTAGCCATGATTCCCATGACAAAAGTACTACAGAAGATGGATGCCGGGTACCAACAATCAAGAAAAGAGGCAATAAAATCAACCATCTGATGTTCATGGACGACATCAAGCTGTATGGTAAGAGCATCAAGGAAATAGATACCCTAATCCAGACTGTAAGGATTGTATCTGGGGACATCAGAATGGAGTTTGGAATAGAAAAATGCGCCTTAGTCAACATACAAAAAGGCAAAGTAACGAGAACTGAAGGGATAAAGCTACCAGATGGGAGCAAACATCAAACACATAGATGAGACAGGATACAAATACCTGGGAATAATGGAAGGAGGGAGATATAATAACACCAAGATGATGAAGGACACGATCAGGAAAGAATATAGCAGAGACTCAAGGCGATACTCAAGTCAAAACTCAACCGCCGGAAACATGATAAAAGCCATAAACACTTGGGCAGTGCAGTAATCAGATACAGCGCAGGAATAGTGGAATGGACGAAGGCAGAACTCCGCAGCATAGATCAGAAAACAGAAACAAATGACAATACACAAAGCACTACACCCCAAGAGCAAATACGGACAGACTGTACATAACACGAAAGGAAGGAGGGAGAGGACTACTAAGTATAGAGGACTTGCGTCAACATTGAAAACAGAGCACTGGGGGGCAATATCTGAAAACCAGTGAAGACGAGTGGCTAAAGAGTGCATGGGAAGAAGAAGGGAATAATAAAAGTAGACGAAGACCAGAAATATACAGAGACAGGAGAAAGACAGAAAGAACACAGGACTGGCACAACAAACCAATGCACGGACAATACATGAGACAGACTAAAGAACTAGCCAGCGATGACAATTGGCAATGGCTACAGAGGGGAGAACTAAAGAAGGAAACTGAAGGAATGATAACAGCGGCACAAGATCAGGCCCTAAGAACCAGATATGTTCAAAGTACGATAGACGGAAATAACATCTCTCCCATATGTAGGAATTGGCAATACGAAAAATGAAAACCATAAACCACATAGCAAGTGAATGCCCGGCACTTGCACAGAACCAGTACAAAAAGAGGCATGATTCAGTGGCAAAAGCCCTCCTGGAGCCTGTGCAAGAAACATCAGCTACCTTGCAGTAATAAGTGGTACGAGCACCAACCTGAGGGAGTGATAGAAAACGATCAGGCAAAGATCCTCTGGGACTATGGTATCAGAAGGATAGGGTGATACGTGCAAATAGACCAGACGTGGACGTTGATTGACAAAGTCAAGAAGAAAGTATCACTCATTGATGTCGCAATACCATGGGACACCAGAGTTGAAGAGAAAGAGAGGGAAAAAAATGGATAAGTATCAAGATCTGAAAATAGAAATAAGAAGGATATGGGATATGCCAGTGGAAATCGTATCCCATAATCATAGGAGCACTAGGCACGATCCCCAAGATCCCTGAAAAGGAATCTAGAAAACTAGAGGCTGAAGTAGCTCCAGGTCTCATGCAGAAGAGTGTGATCCTAGAAACGGCACACATAGTAAGAAAAGTGATGGACTCCTAAGGAGGCAGATGCAACCCGGAACCCCACACTATAAAATACCACCCAGTCGAATTGGAGGACTGTGATAGAGCAAAAAAAAAAAAAAAAAAAAAAAAAAAAAAAAATAATAATAATAATAATAATAATAATAATAATGGTAGGAAAAAACTCTCTATCGCGAGAGCATATATAATGTTCTAAGAGGGTCAACAATAATACAAAGTGTTTAAGAGTCCGTGCATAATTTTTTAGACTATACAAAAGCTTTCGAACCCTTCCCTGGGTTCATCTTTAGTCCAAATGAACAATTAGTTACAACAAAATTATACACGGACTCTTAACACTTTGTATTATTGTGGACCTTTTAGAAGAAAATAATAATAATAATAATAATAATGAGATGATTTCTCTTAAGTGAAGTGAGCATGACAGAGAGAGAGAGAGGAGAGAGAGAGAGGTGCGCGTCTCAGAAAATCAGTGTAAGCAATTCCGTCCGTATTAAGACACCGAGAGGCCTGCTTCTTCCAAACCTTCGATTTCACCAGGAGTTGGAAATGTAGTACTATCGCGGCGTTGGAATGACTGACGGCTGGAAACTGTAAGAAGGAAGTTAGAGTGGCGATGGAAGAGAGAGAAACGGAGAAAGGGAAATGAGATAATAAAGAAAGAATATATATATATATATATATATATAGATATATATATATATATATGTAGATATATATATAAGCTTATATAAGCTTTGTAATGACTTAAACCGGAATGACACAAATCTCTCATAACTCCCTCTTCCCTTTAGCAAATGCAGTCTTTATTTCACTACGCACTAACAAGGAAAATCAATTCGAGATATCAAGTATAAAAGAGTAGCGACCAGTCAGACGGGTGACTAGTACAATGTTCGTCCTGCTGCTCATTACTCCTGAGTGGAGTAGCTTTGTGATTGCTGTATAATCAGAATCGCATAAAAAGACCTGATACAAGGCTGCAACGTGTGAGTGTTTTACTTCGTTTATTTACGAACACACACGCACACACACTCACTCTAGAAGTTGCAGACCTTACACTTTCAGTTTCTTCGCTTTTATTCGGCCATAGTAAAGAGAGCCAAGCGAGTGTGGTATTCTTTTGTGAGACTACATACCACTCCCCCAAATTAATATCAGTCAGAGGATGAACCTATTCATATGGAACGAGCCCACCAATGGGTCATTGACTTGAAATTCAAGCTTCCAGAGAATATGATGTTCATAGGAAGATGTAAGACGAGGTAAAGGGAAATCAGAAAGAAGAGACCCCATTTATTAAAAATTAAAAGAATAAATAAATAAACAAATAGATAAAACTAGTACTAATATTCTCCTTATAGTTTATACAAGAAGAATAGTAGTACTAATTTTATTTAATTACAGTAACCAGGAAAGAGAGACCATACCATACTGGTGAACAATAGTCCAAATAGGTCTAATCAATGCATCTTACAGTGTTCAAGGTACTGAAATTTATTTTGAGAAAATAATGCTCTCATCATTGAGAAAATAATGCTCTCATCATCCGCGCCGGATGCTCACGTCAATCCTCCTGATTCAGATCACAGGTCATCAGGTAAAACGCTTGGAGGTCTTTGAACCTGGGTTTTCATCATATAAATCAAAAACAGGCGCTTCCGCCTCGATCAAGATTGCGCAAAAACGCCGTGATTTCTTCGCCAGATTTGTCTCCTATTGAAGACGGTCTCGTTTCTCTCTGTATCCAGGGAAATATACACCGCATTACGATGCTCAAAATACTGCCAGGTTAATCTACGGACGAGGAATAGTCGGGAATGAATGTAGTATATATGAGCTCTGCAGGTGGTTGCCAATAGTCCGAGAAAACACGAAATGGAGAAGACGAGAGAAAATGTAGGGCTTGACCATAACGGATCCTGGAGTCACCCCATCTAAGGAGGATTATTTAGAGAGAGAGAGAGAGTCCAGTATTTAAGGGAAGTAAACACAACGTCCCTCTGCCCCCAACAGACTCTTCAAATCCCATTAAAGCTATCAATCCCCGTCTCCCCAGTTGGTTCTTTCCTCTTCCTCTTCTTCTTCTCCTTCTTCTTACGCTTCCCCCTCACCTTTCCCCTTGTTTGCTCGCCCCTCACCCCGTAATCATCATCTTCGTCTCCTCTGCCAGGTCACGGATTCCTGTTCGGTTGGACTTCCGGTGAGCATCATGCATTGTGCATGATGATCTGCCTGCTGACCTGTTGATATCTGCCGGCCGCTGCTTCTTGTTTGGAACAAAGAGAAAGATAATTAGAGATTGAATCGATATTTACAATGTGCTCGCTTTCACTTGGAATGATTCTAAAAGCGATTACTTCGTTCAGCGAGATATCTCACATATACTTCCAGTGAGGAAAACACACGATAAAAGAAAGGAGAGAGAGAGAGAGAGAGAGAGAGAGAATGTTAGGAATGCTTTGTGTGGAACAGAAAGCGCAAAGGTTTTATACGAGAGACAGATTGACAGATTTTCCATAATACTTCGCATGAAAAAAGTAAAAAATGCGCTGAAGTTTCCTCGCGCAATCGCGTTTTTCTGTACAGCGTATAATGCTGTATGAAACTCTCAAACACGACCAATGAAACTTTCAGCCACCGTGGCCTGTGTTGGTTGGACCTACAGCAGGTGGCCAGAAGCACGATCATGGCTAACTTTAACCTTTAATAAAATAGAAAAATACTATGGCTAGAGGGCTGCAATTTGGTAGGTTTGATGATTGCAGACAGGGTGGATGATCAATATAGCAATTTGCAGCCCTCTACCCTTGGTCTGAGGACGGACAGACAAACACCCATCTGTTTTCTTTTACAGAAAACTAAAAAGGAAATTAAAATCAACACCTGATATATTTATATAGTGTCATTATTATGGAACGAAATATGGTATACATACTGCAATCACAGTTCCCCAAACTACAGGAGGAAGAGGTCTGGTTAGAGGATATTAAACAATAAAAAATAAAAATATTAAACTTTCCTCGCTGAAGAAAACAGAAGGCTCAGTCACAAGGAAAAGTATTCTGTTCAAGGACAACGGACAGTACTAGACAATCTCTGATGACCAAGGTACGTGCAAAATACACATTCTCAAGGCTTATGGACCAAGCCCATGAATTAACCTTGGTCAAACACGCACTTTTTACGCAGTATACCTAGGTCGCTTCAATAACTGCGGTAAAATACTATTCCAAAAATCTTAAAACTGATAACAGGTATTGTGGCCTTTATATTCCCAAATCATCCTTTTCATAGAATGGCTATTTTTGTTAGAAAACAGCTGAATAACTGTCCCTTTCATTATCTTTCTCAAACTACTGACTCGTGAATGAGCCCCCTATGTAAAAAAATAAATTAATGAATTAATAAAATAAAATAAAACTGCAAAATATGTTCCTTCATAGACTACAATCATCGATCTTTTTGGCAATGTTAACTTTTTTCTGTCTTTCTTTTTATTTAGCGCCACCTTATGCACTACGAGGGATGATAATAATCAGTCATATCAATACCATTTACATCAATCATTCACCAAGTTCATATTCAAGTCAATGGCCCCTTTGGGCTTGTTCTGACATGAATAGGGTTCATCTTCTGAATAATAATAATAATTGAGAAAGAAATAAAAAAATTCATAAGTATTGAGCCTTGAAAATAGAAATAAGATGGATATGGGATATGCCAGTGGAAATTGTACCCACAATCATAGGAACACTAGGAGGCAAGATCCCAAGATCCCTGAAAAGGAACCTGGAAAAACTAGATCCCGAAGTAGCTCCAGGACTCATGCAGAAGAGTGTGCTAGTAGGGAAAAATGATGGACTCCCAAGGAGGTAAATCATTTGGTATGGAATGACAATTCTTCATGGCCTTAAGATGGATAGAAAAAAAAACTGTTTCTTTTTTTATTATAGAATTTAGGCCAAAGGCCAAGCACTGGGACCAATGAGGTCATTCAGAGCTGAAACGGAAATTGACAGTAAAAGGTTTAAAGGGTGTAACAGGAGGAAAGCTCGCAGTTGCACTATGAATCAGTCGTCAGGAATGGGTGGAAAGTAAGATGGAAGAAAGAGAATATGAAAGAAAGAACAGTAAAAGGAATTAAAGGGGCTGCAGCTAGGGATCGAAGGCACGCTGCAAAGAACCTTAAGTAATGCCTGCAGGGCACCGCATGAGGTGCACTGACGGCATTAGGCCCCCCCTACGGAGAGTAGTCTATAGAGCTACTTAAAGGAAATCTAAAAATGGGTCTGACTGGGACTCAGATGTTGACAAATGGGACCTATGTAATTGCCATAATTAGGTACCAATCTGAATGGGACTCTAATGACGACTAATGGGACCTATCTGTTTGGACGGATTATAGGTCCCAACCCTCGATCTAATTGTCCAGTATGGGTTTGTCATCCTTCATCAATAGTCTGGACAGAAGAAAGTTGGAAATTTTGTGAGCGTGCGTCCACCTCTCATGGGATCGTAAAAATAGGTGCTTATGATCATAATAATTGGTGCATTTAAAAAAGAGACCTCAACAAAAGGATAAAAAAAAAAAGGACGGACGGTACGACGAAAGGTCATTGTCGGCCTTGATCTTGGTAATCTTTGACCTTAAAACGTCAGATCACAAACAAAGTCAGCTTCGCTTATTTTTATCTGTTGCGATTCGACTTTTGGAATGTCAAAAGTCAATAGGAACAGCCAGTTTTTATGAAGGGACGGATAGTTTTTGAAAAATGCTATTAATTAAGATGTTAAGGTAATTAGAGAGAGAGAGAGAGAGAGAGAGAGAAAGGGCTATTTGACCAGATTTTATTAATACAGGAAACGATCTGTGATTGCCTGAAATGCTCGTTACTGATTTCCACAAAATTGAAAGTAATTAAGAAAGAAAGAGAGAGAGAGAGCATGAATTTTAGAGGTAAACAGAAAACCATTTAATGCCTGGTTTTCTTGCGAACGATCGAATGGAAAGCAAGGATAATTCAGTGCTTTTAAATTGAGAGAGAGAGAGAGAGAGAGAGAGAGAGAGGTCAACGCTTTACCAAAGAGCTTCTATCACAGATCACAACACAGGACTGCAAATGCACAGCTCACAGCCAAAGCACCTGTTCCCTGTTGTTCCCGAGACAAACGAAAGGTCAGAGCGACCTGAGTGAACCTCCCCCCCCCCTTCCCCTGTATTGTGATCACAAGGCACTAGGTAAAAAAAAATATGTCTAAGTTTCTTCGGCGCTGTCGAGTTTTCTGCACAGCTTAAAATGCTGTTTGAACATCTCAGCCACGGCTTATGAAAATCTCAGGAGCGACCCATGAAACTCACTCATGGGCCGGCGGTGGCCTGACGCACGATTATGGCTAAATTTAACCCTAAATAAAAGAAAAACTACTAAGGCTAGAGGGCTGTAATTAGGTACGTTTGATGATTGGAGGGTGGATGATCAACATACCAATTTGCAGCTCTCTAGCCTCAGTAGTTTTTAAGATCTGAGGGCGGACAGACAAATAGCCCTCTCAAGGTTGCCGACGCAGAAAGCGAAAATGCACGGAAGTGATGATAAGATCAAAGAATAGGCGCTATGTTGATGAAATCGCTTATGAGAAACTGTTAAGCTGGTAATAAAAAAAAAAATATACATATAATCCATTCACGTATACACTGTATCACGATCAAACAGCAAAATGTATCATGAATACTTTTATGGTAAGCGAAGATGCAATGCACGACTACCCTGATGCAACTCTCCTGGCAATTTCGATATATTTATATCGCTTCATCAGTTATTTTTATTTTTTTTTCTTTTTTAATAAGTGAGATCTCTTCTTTCTTTAATTTCATTTACCTTCTCTTACTTCATAATGAACATCATATTCTTTTTGGAAGCTTGAATTTCAAGTCAGTGGCCCCTATGGTGGGCTTGTTCCATATGAATAGGGTTCGTCTTATGATTAATAATAATAATAATGACATCATAGCTGTATTGTTATTTGTCTTACTAAACAATAATGGTAATGCTACAATCACATAGAAAATAATAATAATAATAATAATAATAATAATAATAATAATAATAATAATAATAATAATAATAATAATCAAAAGTATCAAGATAGAAAATAGAAATAAGAAGGATATGGGATATGCAGTCCGGAAATTGTACCCATAATCATAGGAACACTAGCACGATCCCAGGATCCCTGAAAAGGAATCTAGAAAAACTAGAGGCTGAAGTAGCTCCAGGACTCATGCCGAAGAGTGTGATTCTAGAAACGGCGCACGTAGTAAGAAAAGTGATGGACTCCTAAGGAGGCAGGATGCAACCCGGAACCCCACACTATAAATACCATCCAGTCGAATTGGAGGACTGTGATAGAGCAAAAAAAAAAAAAAAAATAATAATAATAATAAAATGCTACATACAAACAAATAATAATAATAATTAATACTGATAATGACGATGATAAAATCCTACACCGAAACAAATATATAATAATAATAATAAAGAGGGCATCAATCTGATAGCTGAAATGAGACCACCTGCTATGATATGCTAGATAAAGTCGCCCTGTCTCTGAAAAAAAAAGAGAAGAGAGAGAGAGAGAGCGTGTGCCGCACGCCACGTCATTCATGTATTTTTTATAGTAATGACGGGAAGAGAGACTCCCCAAGAAATAATGAAATAAACAGAACAAATGATTGTCCTACGTTGCATGTACGAGAGTTATCGTGTTTTTTTTTTCTTTTTTTATTCGCCCCGTATTTTTGTGTCATGCTTCTGTAGATTTTATAACGTTATTTTCTGTTTCATTTCTGTGCTCTGTCAAGTAAAGAGTTAGGTGAAATTGTGTGAAATACTTCAGGAAAGGGTCGAATCATGTAGTTTCATAAAACATCATTACACCATAAATATAATTCTGTATATAAGTGTGATATATATATATATATATATATATATATATATATATATAGTATACTATATTATATAGTATATATATATAGATATAGATATATATAGTATAATTACAATATATACATATTTGTGTGAGTGTATCTATATATATCTTAATATTATAATAATATTAGAATAATAATATATATAATATATTATATAATATATATTATATTATATATATATATATATTATATTATGCTTATAAAAATCACAGTAGAGGCACGTGACTTCATTATACAAGCGCTATTCTTGACAATATCTTAGTAAAGACGAAGCGCTTGGGTTTCTGACTATCATTTCCTGTGGTATTCGCTTTTATATATATATATATATATCATATTTATATATATATATATATATATATATTATGCAATTTTTTATTACAGCGTGATTTACATTCAATCAAGAAGCGACAAATGTCGTTTAATATCCAATTCACGCTACTTCGGGTATATCCCCGAAGAGGAAAGTTTAAAGTGATAATTGTTTGTTCATATGGTGTTTTTACATTGCATGGAACCAGTGGTTATTCAGCAACGGGACCAACTGCTTTACGTGACTTCCGAACCACGTCGAGAGTGAACTTCTATCGCCAGAAATACACATCTCTAACCCCTCAGTGGAATGCCCGAGAATCGACCTTGCGGCCACCGAGGTGGCAGGCCAAGACCATAACGGCGTACGCCAATGAGTGAGTCGGTTTGGAAAGTTACCAACCAGTCAACTACCACTTTTAAAAAATCTCCCATCAGTGATAATTCCCTATCGGGAATATTCCCAAAGTAGCGTGAATTCGATATTGAACGACATTTGTAGCTTCATAATTGAATATATATATATATATCTATATATATATATATATATATATATATATATATATATATATATATACATACATATATATATAAATCTATATATATATATATATATATATATATATATATATATATATATAAATATATATATATATTAACAGCAACCCTTTTTAATTTATACCGACTTTGAGATTAATTCCAAATCAGTAAACTTTAATTTCATTATACCTAGATCATTCGAACAGATATAATAATGCTCTGACAACGGTTTTATGTCGAGTCCATGAATCCATCGGGGAGTGATGACAGACAAGAGAATGGACGGCAAGTTATTCATACTTATGCGGCTTAATTACTCTACTGAATGTATTAGAAGTGTATCTTGATTAATGTTATATTTTCCGTGGAAAATAAAACCTCAGAGTGGATTGGTGTCGTTTAGCTAAAGGATGTGATTAAAAAAATAAGTTTTCTTCTGCCAAATCGATGTGTTTTATGTACAGCGTATAATGCTGTATGAAACTCAGCCACGGCCCATGACACTCTCAGCTGCGGCCCATGAAACTCTTAACCGCGACCCGGTGGTGGTCCTTGTATTATTGGTACCTACAGCAGTGCCGGACGCACCATCATGGCTAACTTTAACCTTATATAAAATAAAAACTACTACTACTACTAGAGGGCTGCAATTTGGTATGTTTGATGATTGGAGGGTTGATGGTCAAAATACCAATTTGCAGCCCTCTAGCCGCAGTACTTTTCAAGATCTGTGGGCGGACAGAAAGAGTGCGAAAGGACTATCTCAGTGGTATTCTTTTACAGAAAACTAAAGTGATCTCAATATTGGTTGAAGTTTCAGAGAGGTTGCTTATTTTCGTTCTAATTCATTTATCGAAAATTTTCTTGGGCTACTTCCTGAATTCTGTTTCTAGTACTCGTTCAGCTCTCATTAAAATTTCTGCTAACCTTCTTACATTCCTTTTCTATTTGAGGTTCACTTTTGACGGTGTTCCAGGGATACATACGAAATCAATTCCCTTTCTTGTGTTCGGCTTTGTCCGTTTTCTTGTTTCCTTTCCTTGCAAGTTATCTGATTCAGCTTGCTGGAATTTTTCTTCTTTTTGCTCTTCCATTCTTGAAGGTTTTCGCTTAAGATTTACTATCTTTAGTACCTGTTCAGTGTTTGCTTTCTTTTGCATATCTTTTTATTTACGTTCCAGTTATATATTTTCATTGGAGACTCCCTATTTTCGAAATTTATTCATTTTCCGGAAAGTATAAGGAAGATACTCGCGGTGTCCACTTACGACCAAAAAATCTTAGCTGGTGAACTTTGCTTCACATGGAGAAAATCAATCTACTTACCAGTAATTTGAAATGGACTGCCGCAACAACAATTACTGTGAAGTGCTTCTACTCGTCTCCTAAAACTCAAACTACTTTTAAGATGTTACAACGAAAGCCTTTTCAAGGGGCATACCTATAGTACTAACTGCCGCGCGTGATAATGTTGAAACACTCCACGAATCATTTCGCATCTGGCAGCATCGAGAGGAGGTTGAGACGGAGGATTTTCGGAACCTGTACGTATTGGCAGCGTCGTCTGCAAACTTGCCGCGTTGTATAATAACCTCATTGAAGTCGGGGTGAGACCTGAAAGAACGTAGAATCCTTGAGAGAGATTTATTTTCATGACAAGAGCCTTCTCCCTCGCCACATCAAAGGTATACAACAATCTTAGATCTTTTCCGCAGACTTCCTTTCTTGTTGTATTTGCTGGTTAGTGATGAATTCTGTTGCAATTTCTGTGTCTAACAGTGTACCAAATGTCAGCGCTTACAATGTCTTTATTCAGACTTTTATGGTTGAGAAGAGAGAGAGAGAGAGAGAGAGTAGAGAGAGAGAGAGAGAGAGAGAGTATCAAGTTGAACCTGTATGAAAACAGTGTATACTACATTCATGCTCAAAAAACAAGAGGGAACCCTGACGGGTGAAGCAATCTAGGCCTATTTCCAGAGAGTCCATTGCTATTATGTTGGACTATTCTATCTTATTACCTGGGAGTTATCGTGTGCGATGGTCATAGCCAAAGTAGGAGGACTGAAATATTTCAGAGAACCTGGTGGTTAACACGTAATGGTACCAACTTTGTAAAGGAAAAAGTTATATATATATACATATATATATATATATATATATATATATATATATATATATACGTATATGCACATATTATGTATAAATACATAACCCTTAACCCAAAAGGCAATTGTCCGTTCGAATCCTGCCCACAGCTGATACACTTATCTTTTGCTCATAAGTTTATTTCCAATAATACAAAGGATTTATAAATAAATGGTATTTCTGACTGAATAATTGCGAATATATTACATATATATACATATATATATATTACTAAAAGGACCTCATTCAAATAAAAATTAACTCCGCTAGATACCATCTAGTTTGAATGAGGTCTTTTTTGTAACTGTTACTATTGCACAGAACAACTGTGTATGTGATAAGTTAACTTATACATACATACATACACACACACGCACACACACACACACACACACACACATATATATATATATATATATATATATATATATATGTATATATATATACATATATATATAATGTATTTGTTTGTTTGTGCGCGCGTGTATTTAAAAAACAACCCTAACTCTTCACCAAGAAGATCCCTGTCACTGAATTTACAGCGATGCCATTTTTTCTTCACAACATTGGCTTTTAGCAGTGTTACCATAAGCAGTTCTTCTGATTTTTTTTTACGTTATTTATGATTTAATGGTTAGAATGAGGAAAATTTAACGGTTAGAATGGGTATTTTCCGATGTAGAATTATTTTCCGTGACGTTAAAAAAACTACAAGTCACTAGCTTACATGAAGTATTTTTGACGAAGAAAAATAAAAGATTTCAATAAAATTCATTTCTATAAATAAGCAGGACATGTTTTATAACTTCATTTTCATAATGAAACATAAAAAGGCAAAGTGAAGAATTTTATTCCTTAGTGCCGTGGCCTGTGGTCGGAAAAGCCACCGAGGTTGCCAGATGTCACCAGAAATCCACATTAGTGGACGAATTCCTCAAACGGCAACCCTTGCTCTGAAACTACGTCAAAATCAGGCGAATTGTCACCCGACATCAGAAACGTCGCCTTAGCTGTCAGAGAGACATTCGCGAGGTCTTGTTTATGGGTGTATTTACCCACCCATAATGGCACTGCGAAGTAATGGGGAGATATGGCGGCGACCCATCTTTCTTTTTAAATTGCCAAGAGCCTCCGAGGTAAGTTATAAAAGTGGGACTTGGAGCAGCGTAAGCCTAGAGAAATGTGTTGGCATTTTCTCGGAGTAGACGCAGTACATATCCATCAACAAGTATACACAAGTGTACATACATGAACATTTACATAGCGTGACATATACATACATGTATACATTATATACATACATATATCCATGTATATATATATATATATATATATATATATATATATATATATATATATTATAAATAAATATAATGAAGGCTAATGAAATTCAAAGTGAACAGAATCATCTCTGATAAAACTGTCTGGACTACCTTACTGTGACACTTGTTCTAGCAGAATGCAGCTGCAGGTGACAGCTGTAATAGCTTAATGATATGACAATAACATGGCGTCGCCCCGACGTACGTAAGTCCTAACGGTATGTAGCTATTTTATACACGGAAAGTTTTTTTAAAAAATAATAAATCTATCAATCGACGAAGACAAGCTTATCAGATCCCTGCCTGAAGCCAGACTCTGTGAAAGGGAAAAGATGTGTAAGGAATAGCTTTATCCACTGATGAATTTCATTATTGCTTTCGGTCGGAATAGATATAACTCCGAGAGAGAGAGAGAGAGAGAGAGAGAGAGAGAGAGAGAGAGAGAGAGAGAGAGAGAGAGAGAATAATCTACGCCATGACAAGTGCGAGCGGAAACTTTCCTGGAGATTCGCGGATGATATATTTTGAAACTTTCTTGGAGCCGAGAATGGGAGTTACTCGGAGGGTCTGAACGGAGTTTTAGGTCATAACGAGCCATTACAGTTAATCTTAGCAAATATCGCCGTAATATATGACCGTAATTAAAAGGAAATAGCCAGGAAAATATGAACTCAGGAATGGCTCGACTCACTCAGCCTTGACATTAATTGTTATGTCTTTTTCGACTTTTTTCTTCTTTTTTATGGTACTGGAGCCATGAACAGCAGGAGGTAGTTAAAGAAGTATAGCAACAGTGGGAGTAATGGTGCTAGTAATAGTCTACAGTTCATCCATAGGCCTAACAGCAACAGTAGTAGTACAAGTAATAGCTTAAAGTTCATCCAGTCCTAATAGTAGCCGTAGTACTGGTAATGGTCTAAGGGTCATCCACAGGTTTAACAGCAACAGTAGTACTAGTAATAGTCAAAGAGTTAGCCATAGTCTTAATAGTAACAGTAGTACTAGCAATAGTCTAAGATTTCCCTCCTCAAAGCCTAATAATACCAACAGTAGTACTAGTTCCAAGGTTTAGCAATAGTGCCTCAAATTTTTCAGAAAGTTGGTAAAGGAGGTAGCTTGTATTTTAAAGAGTTCTGTTAAGTTTCAATTATATCTTCTTTTTATTTTTGTTACTGCATGTAATGAAAAACAAGAGACTATTCGTAGTTCCGACAGCGCTTATATTCAATTGGAAATGTCTCCGTGAGATGTAACGAAACCTTGCGTCACACCAATATTATCGGGAAGCCTTAGAACGCAAATTCCTTTTGCCCAGTCCATGCTGGGTTTCTTTGGGTACGTAGGGCTTCCCGTCTCTCTCTCTCTCTCTCTCTCTCAAACCTGCACGAGAGAACAGGTCTCATTATGCTTTCTTACAACACTCTAACCCCTAATAGCAAATCTGTCTGTCTTTCTCATACGCGTGCATTCTCTCTCTCTCTCTCTTTAACAGAGAACTCTTTTTTTTTTTTCCCCCTTCCATTCCATATACATATATCACCAGCACTGGCGCACATACAGTCTCACGAGAAGACCGACTTCCACTCCAGAAATCACGACTGATCTCTGGAACAACGCCATCAAAATCCTACTAGCATACAAATCGGCAAATGATTTCTGTCTAAGGAATTGTCGTCATCACTTCTCCTTGAAGAAGTTATAAAGTTAAGCTCATACGTTCCGTATAACTCCTTTCGGAACACGAAAGAGATTTCTATGGCATGGAAGCATTCTGTGCGTATTTGATTTAATAGTTTTAGTTTTCCGTCCGCTCTTTTTCTGTCCACCCTCAGATCTTAAAACCTACCGAGGCTAGAGGGCTGCAAATTGGTATGTTGATCATCCACCCTCCAATGATCAAACGTAACAAACTGCAGCCCTCTAGCTTCGGTAGTTTTTATTTTATAACGGTTAAAGTTAGCCGTGATCGTGCGTCTGGCACTACAAACAGGGTACCACGGCCGGCTGAGAGTTTCATACAGCATTATACGCTGTAAAGAAAACTCGATTGCACTGAAGTTTTACTTGTAATATTTGTTATGGTAATGGATCAAACATCAGATTTCTTCTCTTCAAAACCTATGAGTGGAAGAGTAGAGAATAGACAACTTAAGAATAAAACCCTTCACCGAGCGACCACGGGAATACAAAGACTCTTGATTAATGACACTACGGATACAGTCTAAACGAATTAATGACACTACAGGTAAAGTCTAAACCAATAAATGACACTACGAGTACAGTGTAAATCAATAAATGACACTACAGGTACAGTCTAAACCAATTAATGACACTACAGGTAAAGTCTAAACCAATTAATGACACTACGGGTACAGTCTAAATCAATTAATGACACTACAGGTACAGTCTAAATCAATTAATGACCCTATGGGTACAGTTTAAATCAATTAATGACACTACGGGTACAGTCTAAATCAATAAATGACACTACGGGTACAGTCTAAATCAATAAATGACACTACGGGTACAGTCTAAATCAATAAATGACACTACAGGTATAGTCTAAATAAATTAATGACACTAGGGGTACAGTCTAAATAAATTAATGACACTAGGGGTACAGCCTAAATCAATTAATGACACTATGGGTACAGTCTAAATCAATTAGTGACACTACGGGTACAGTCTAAATCAATTAATGACACTACGGGTACAATCTAAATCAATTAATGATACTACGGGTACAGTCTAAATCAATTAATGATACTACGGGTACAGTTTAAATCAATTAATGATACTACGGGTACAGTCTAAATCAATAAATGACACTACGGGTACAGTCTAAATCAATAAATGACACTGCGGGTACAGTCTAAATCAATAATGACACTGCGGGTACAGTCTAAATCAATAAATGACACTGCGGGTACAGTCTAAATCAATAAATGACACTACGGGTACAGTCTAAATCAATTAATGATACTACGGGTACAGTCTAAATCAATTAATGATACTACGGGTACAGTCTAAATCAATAAATGACACTACGGGTACAGTCTAAATCAATAAATGACACTGCGGGTACAGTTTAAATCAATTAATGATACTACGGGTACAGTTTAAATCAATTAATGATACTACGGGTACAGTTTAAATCAATTAATGATACTACGGGTACAGTTTAAATCAATTAATGATACTACGGGTACAGTCTAAATCAATAAATGACACTGCGGGGGGTACAGTCTAAATCAAGATGTGC
Organism: Macrobrachium nipponense; assembly: GCF_015104395.2. Classification (NCBI taxonomy): domain Eukaryota; kingdom Metazoa; phylum Arthropoda; class Malacostraca; order Decapoda; family Palaemonidae; genus Macrobrachium; species Macrobrachium nipponense. Next base: position 77,571,025 of record NC_087207.1, read on the forward strand.
TTACTTAAAACGAAGAATCTTGACTTGGAGCAGTGGTTCTTAAAATTTTTATTGTCACGCCCCCTCTTGCATCTTTGGGTAAAATTCCCTTCCAGACTTAAAGGGGGAGGGGGGGGGGGGGGAGAAGAGAGAAAGAGAAGGGGTTTCGAGGGATAAGGTGGGAGGTAAATCATTACAAAACTTGGTAAACTCAACGCGTCTTACCACAGTAGTAGGCTAATAGTTAACCAACTTATAAGGCGTTGCTTTTGCATTTTCCATAAACCTCTGACTATGAGTTCCTCACTCTTGTAGGAGGATAACGAATATGATTTGAGAATATTTCACGTTTCCCTAGGGCTTGCGCCTACCCTAGAAATTGGTGACGTCCCCCCCCCCCCCCCCCACCCCCCCCCCCCCCCAATCCCCTCTCCCCAGTTTAAGAGCTTATTTAGAAAAAAATTTGGGGTAAAGTATTGTCAACCAGAAATCAGGAATGAAAACCCTCAGTCTTGGGAGAATATAGAAGAGAAAATGCGTAATTTAGGAGCAATACAAGGACTGAAATCCTGTAATCTCGAATTCATGCATAATAAACAAAGTAAATCTTGAGAGATCACAGGAAACACGCGAAGGACAAAGGAGGTTAAAGTAGAATGAAAGACACAAAACAAAAGAAATTAGACCGAAGAGCAACCACAATCGCAAGGTTGTGCAGACCGGGGTTATGTGAAACCCCCAGCGCGGATCGTATTCCACTCCAAGTCTTCTTCTGCCTCTTTTCATTCTTCGAACCTGTCTATGTTTTCAATTGCACTTTTCCCTTCTTCTTAAAAACTATTGCGACTAGAGAGCTGCGAATTGATATCTTGATCATCCACCCTCCAATCATCAAACATAGCATATTACAGCCCTCTAGCCTCAGTAGTTTTAATTTCATTTAAGGTTGAAGTTAGCCATACTCGCGCATCTGGCAACGATATACGCCAGGCCAACATCAGGCCGTGGTGAAACATGGGCCGCGGCTCATACAGCATTATGCCGAGACCACCGAAAGATAGATCTATTTTCGGTAGCCTTGATTATACGCTGTACACAAAACTTGATTGCGCGAAAAACTTCAGCGCAATTTGTTTTTACTTGTTTGCTTTTGTGATGACAATCATTCTTCGGGGACTTAATTATAACCAGTGACGTCAATAATTTCGGGGTTTTAAAACGTTTTGAGTATTATTTTTTTTTCTTTTTTTCTTAATCTGATATCAGTAAAATTAAGTGCAAAAATCTGGTGTAATTCACATTTACGCTTTGATGATGTCCACCTTAAAATACGGTTTGAAATTGAATATATGTTCGTGTTTTCATCTAATGTTTAGTTCCAGTGTTATTTTAAAAAGCTCATGACTGCAAGTTTGTTTTATATATCTCACTCAATGTATAGTAATTGAAACCAGTTTGTTTTCATATCGCTGTAAAAATTCCACAAGTCCTGCAAATAATAATAATAATAATAATAATAATAATATCTTCAAATATCCAACCCTGAATTTAGGCGACATAGTTCTCTTGGATCCCCGGTTGGCTCATGCAACATCGAGCAAAGAGAGGAAGTGCGCGACGCCAGAGAGATGTAACTCCTTCACGATTTCAAGCCGCAAGGATGGTAGTGGTGCCAAGTACGGAAGTATTTTCTAATTTGGAATTCGTATGTGATATTCACATCAACTCTCTCTCGCTCGTCTTTATTCTATACACACACACACACACACACACACATATATATATATATATATATATATATATATATATATATATATCTATATATATATATTGTTCAGGATTTTAAGCCAGAACCAAGTAAAATAATACCGTCTTAGAAAGGAATTTATTCTCGAGTTGCCCCTCTGAACTGAAAGCCTCGTTCTCTCTAAACCATCTCCTGTATTCCTATTGGCTGCCTGGAATTGATCTCCAGAGGTATCCTCAAGTGGGTGGAGCATCTAGATGCCAGATTTTTAAAAGGAGGAGGCATAGCAGCTCCCTCTCGTGTATGGGCCGAACAAGGGAAAGGCCCGTGCCAACAAGAAGTGTTGGCTTAATACAACAACAGCTCCCTCTCAGTCTCAGAAGTCCAAGATGCGTCCCAGAGCAGATGCCTGAACACCACTTCCCCACTTTTTGCTCCCCGGGGGATCCCAGATGTGTTCCTTTACCATCCATAGTGCACAGATCGATCAGCAAATCAGAAGACGACAAGACAACAGATTTCCAGGCAAATATCGTTCCTGGTTGTAGGAGGAAATTTGGGAACCCTTGGGTACGACGCTCTTATTTAAATAACCCGCTCTGCGCAAATCATATCTCTGTGTCTGGGTCATCTCTAGCCACGTGTTCCGGTGAACCTGCCATCAACCACCTTCATTTATTTCGGGACCTACTCGAGTCCCCTACACCCTTGAGGTGTGAATTCTTGCTCACGTAGTTTAATTGTAAATATAGTTCACTTAGACTAAGTTCCAGAGTTTTATGTAAATTCCTTCCTTCAGTAATATCGGCCTTCAGCCGTAGGTTTTGTTTGTAATAATCTCGTCCCGCCATACAAGGCCATTTTAGGAGTGCCAAAAAGTCACATCCCTACATTTTCACTGAGGGAACGAGACATTTATTACAATATATGTGTGTGTGTGTATGTGTGTACGTGTGTGTGCGTTGACCGACTATCCAGGTATGTGTTTTCCTCTATGGAGCTCTTACGTCAAGATCAACAAAAGGAACAGTCCCAGTGAATTCACCTAAGTTACCATTTTGCCTCAGTTCACATTGTGCCTCGAACCGTAATTTTTTGCTCCCGCTTTCATTCCTTCCTTTATCTCCTCCTCCTCTTTGGAGTTCCTTTCTCAATATATATATAGTACTTCAGAAAATTCTGTTCGCAAAGTTTCTTAAGATTTCTTTCCTATCTCTTACTTCCTGATGTTTGTTTGTATGGTGTTTTTACATTGCATGGAACCAGTGGTTATTCAGCAACGGGACCAACGGCTTTACGTGACTTCCGAACCACGTCGAGAGTGAACTTCTATCACCAGAAATACACATCTCTCACTCCTCAATGGAATGGCCGGTAATCGAACCCGCGACCACCAAGTTGAGAAGCAAACACCAAACCAACCACGCCACTGAGGCGCTTTGCTTCCTGATGAACACCTGAGTATTGTTTGGAAGCTTGAATTTCAAGTCAATGGTCCCTTTGGTGGGCTTGTTCCATTTGAATATGGTTCTTCGTCTTCTGAGTAATAATGATAATAATAATCTGTTATATTATTATTATTGCGAGTTAATTGGCAAAGAAGCCATTTAACTCGCAGAAAAAAAACCCTCGACCGAATACAAAAAGGCCCAAAGAATAACAATAAAGGAAATGAAGAAGAAGAAGCTGAGAAGTAGAATTTAGTAGTGGCTGAAAGCAACGTAGGAAAGTCACGCACAGAAACAACAGAGTACGGGTGGAAACCTCTAGGCTGCTGCTACAGTGTGGAATGGTCTTTTACATAAGTTTAAGGTCGTGGGGGGGGGATGGGGGTGGGGTGTTCCCAGATAGGGTGAGGTGGGTGGCCCTACGAATCAACAGAAGGCGTAAACTGACCTCGAACACTATTTCCTTCTTTTTTTTTATTAAAAAAAAAGGCAGCAGAGAACCCAGACTTCCTTTTGTCATTGCGCGCACGTGTATTTTGGCGACGCCGCCTTGCACTGATAGGATTTCTTTTTTTGCGTTAGTTCTGTGGTTTCTTAATCTCGCGTTCCGCAGTGCTACTTAAGAAATGCAGGTGTATTGATGTACAACGTTCTTAATTTTTTTATATGTAATTATTGAGTTTTCTTTTTTTATATGTAATTATTGAGTTTTTCTTTTCTTTTTTTTTTACTTTTTCCCTCCTTTTGCAGCAATTGTTGGAAATAACGTAAATGCATCGTATACTTGATGATATTTTGTTTTTCTTTGTGGAGCTTAATCCATAACACTGCAATATCATGAAAGAATAAGTACAAAAAGAAAAATGTTTTCTGTATAGTATATAATGCTGCAAGACCCGCATCCCATGAAATTTTCATCCATCCAGGGCCCATTGGTGGCCTGTCCTCTAGCGTTGCCAGATGCTCGATTATGGCTAAATTTAACTTTAAATAAAGTAAAAACTACTAAGGCTAGAGGGCTGCAATTTGGCCCGTTTGATGATAGGAGGATGGATGATCAACATACCAATTTGCAGCCCTCTAGCCTCAGTAGTTTTTAAGATTTGAGGCACACAGAAAAAGTGTGGACTGACAGACAAATAGCCATCTCAATAAATATATATATATATAATATATATATATATATATATATGCAATATAAAAACACCGTATCGTGCTTCTAAGAAATCAGTAGAAGATCCGCAGTAACAATCTTGTTTAGCCAGACGAAATATATTTGTAAATATTTCCACAAATATATTTCGTCTGGTTAAACAAGAATATTACTGTGGATCCTTCTACTGATATATATATATATATATATATATATATATATATATATATATATATATATATATATATATATATATATATATATATATATATTATATATGGATATGGATATGAACATATGACGATACGTAAGAATTGTAAGAAAACTTTTGTAAATGCACGATAATTCTCATAACCGGACGGTAATGGCAACTAGGAGTGCGGTGATTGCCTGAAACTCCTTTGTTGTAAAAACAAACCTCTTCTTTTTTTTTTTAAGGCATCTGAACCGCAGACCTGAATTACCAGGCCAACTGTATCCACTCATTCACACAGGGAATAAATTAAACCAAACATGTTCCTACAAATATATACATTAAATTTACATGCTAATGATGCTAATTCACTTATTTGTTTACAAACGTACGATATCCCATTTTCCAGATGGGCGACGCCAGCGGAGGAGGAGTCGACGAAGTAACCGACTCCACATCGAGGCTGGAGCGCCCCAGGAGCCTCGACGTGAATGGCATAGACCTAGAGGAAAAAGTCGGCTGGCAGGGGTGGTTCCGGGGCATCAGCTACACCCTCCTCTGGTGAGTAAGGAGTGCCTCTAGGAGGGCATCCCTTCCTGTTTGAAGAATGCATTCTTTCTCTTTGTGGGAATAACCTCATCTACTCGAAGTGATCGTTCCTATCTATTTTGTCTTAGATTATGTAGTAGAAGAAGAAGAATTACATAGGAGAATAACATTTAGCAACGAACTGCAAATGTTAACTCCTTGAATCAGATAGGTTCAATAGTGAACTACTTCATGTACATTAGCTATTTATTACGTTATTCTGAGCTATTATTTATTTTGTCTTTCTCTTCCGTCTCGATTCTCACGCATTACGTAATCATAATCCCTCGGGTAGTTATTCATTTCTTGCGTTGGTTTTCCAGAGCGTAGTTTCTCCCATGGTTGTTTTTCCCTGTAGTGTTTATCGGCGCTGTTTTACCCAATTATTTTTCCACAACGCTGATTCCCACAAGATAATTTATTCTCGGTTTCTCTATAATACTGGTCTGTAAAACAACCACTGCTTTGTCTTTCATAATAGCTATTAATTTTTTTTATTTTTTGTAATATTTTTTTCCGTTATTGCTCCTTCTTTTCCCCAAACTTTCGATTATGAATATATCCTCAACGATGGTTCCCATTGCGTCCATTTCTCCGTCTTTGTTTCACTGTTGTTTCGCTCCTTGGCCTGTTGTTGTTCTCCCTCGTGGTTCCGTCAAAGACGTTTCCCTCTCGGCCATGACATCCTTCAGTTTTTATTTCTACTGACGGTTTCCTCTGCGTTCTTCTCGAAGTTGTTTTGTTCGAGCTCTTCTCTCCAGTGCTGCTCTTCTTATTTTCTTTGATTCTTGGTTGCTTCGATGTCGTGTTGTTCTTCTTACTTCCTCTGCGTTGTTCTTTCACTTTTTGTTCATCGTTCTCACACATGTATTTTTTAAAACGCAGTTCTCTTTCCCCGTGATTACCGCATTAAAGAAATGCTGCTCTCCCACGCATCACCTATCTTATTACTCCATTTTCTCCTACGATTAATTTCCTCATTACTCTGTGGTGGTTTTTCTTATTCCTTTTTCCTCAGGCTTGTTTTTTCCTTCCATCCTCAGTACGGCTCCATCATGATGGGGTATTCTATTCTCTCTACTGCCCCGCCTCCTGCCGCTGCTCCTCATCAACAGGAAAGTCTACAGGAGGGCGACTGAGGTCATCTTCACCATGTGGGAGAGTTTCGCTGTGGTAAGAACGGGAGGGAGAGAGAGAGAGAGAGAGAGAGAGAGAGAGAGAGAGAGAGAGAGAGAGAGAGAGGGTTTGCATCAACCGTAACATTACTCCGATTCGGAGCTAATCAAAAGGTAACGCCGACAAATACAGTGAAAGCCTATTACGGAAAGAGACAGAGCTCACGGAAGCTAGGAGTGAGAGAAAGAGAGAGAGAGAGAAAAAAAAGGTAACGTAATTCAGATCAGTCACAAATCTCAGACAAATGAGGAAATGAGAGATACGTGAAATGCATCGCGTAATTACACCGCCCAGCCCCGATAATCCATAGATTACTATGGCTTAAAGGAAATTACAAGAAAACCATAACACTGAGAATATCAGAAATTCT
>NC_087207.1:77578178-77611617 GCF_015104395.2 Macrobrachium nipponense
AGAATTTCTGATATTCTCAGAGTGTTATGGTTTTTCTGTAATTTCCTTTAGGCCACAGTAATTCTAGTGGATTATCGGGGCTAGGCGGTGTAATTACGCGATGCATTTGACGTATCTCTCATTTCCTCATTTGTCTGAGATTTGTTTGATGATCTGAGTTACGTTAACTCTATCTCTCTTTTTCTTTTCTCTCTCTCCCTAGCTTCCGTGAATTCTATGTCTCTTTCCGTAATAGGCTTTCACTGTATTTGTCGGCGTTACCTTTTGATTAGCTCCGAATCGGAGTAATTTTACGGTTGATGCAAACCCTCTCTCTCTCTCTCTCTCTCTCTCTCTATCTTATCTATCTCTCTCTCTCTCTCTCTCTCTCTCTCTCTCCCCGTTCTTACCACAGCGAAACTCTCCCACATGGTGAAGATGACCTCAGTCGCCCTCCTGTAGACTTTCCTGTTGATGAGGAGCAGCGGCAGGACGGGGCAGTAGAGAGAATAGAATCCCATCATGATGGAGCCGTACCTGAGGATGGAAGGAAAAAACAAGCCTGAGGAAAAAGGAATAAGGAAAACCACCACAGAGTAATGAGGAAATTAATCGTAGGAGAAAATGGAGTAATAAGATAGGTGATGCGTGGAGAGCAGCATTTCTTTAATGCGGTAATCACGGGAAGAGAACTGCGTTTAAAAAATACATGTGTGAGAACGATGAAAAGAAAAGTGAAAAGAACAACGCAGAGGAAGTAAGAAGAACAACACGACATCGAAGCAACCAAGAATCAAAGAAAATAAGAAGAGCAGCACTGGAGAGAAGCGCTCGAACAAAACAACTTCGAGAAGAACGCAGAGGAAACCGTCAGTGAAAATAAAAACTGAAGGATGTCATGGCCGAGAGGGAAACGTCTTTGACGGAACCACGAGGGAGAACAACAACAGGTCAAGGAGCGAAACAACAATGAAACAAAGACGGAGAAATGGACGCAATGGGAACCATCGTTGAGGATATATTCATAATCGAAAGTTTGGAGGAAAATGAGACCAAGGGGAAAGGAAGGAGCAATAACTATGACAAAAATATTACAAAAAAGGGGGAAAAAAATAATAGCTACTCTGAGAGGCAAAGCTGTGGTTATTTTGCAGACCAGTATTATAGAGAAACCGGGAATAAATTATCTTGTGGGAATCAGCGTCGTGGAAAAATAATTGGGTAAAACAGCGCCGATAAACACTACAGGGAAAAACAACCATGGGAGAAACTACGCTCTGGAAAACAACGCAAGAAATGGATAACTATCCGAGGGATTATGATTACGTAATGCGTGAGAATCGAGACGGAAGAGAAAGACAAAATAAATAATAGCTTAGAATAACGTAATAAGTAGCTAATGCACATGAAGTAGTTCACTATTGAACCTATATGATTCAAGGAGTTAACATTTGCAGTTCGCTGCTAAATGTTATTCTCCTATGTAATTCTTCTTCTGCTACTACATAATCTAAGACAAAATAGCTAAGAACGATCACTTCGAGTAGATGAGGTTATTCCCACAAAAAGAAAGAATGCATTCTTCAAACAGGAAGGGTTGCCCTCCTAGAGGCACTCCTTACTCACCAGAGGAGGGTGTAGCTGATGCCCCGGAACCACCCCTGCCAGCCGACTTTTTCCTCTAGGTCTATGCCATTCACATCGAGGCTCCTGGGGCGCTCCAGCCTCGATGTGGAGTCGGTTACTTCGTCGACTCCTCCTCCGCTGGCGTCGCCCATCTGGAAAATGGGATATCGTACGTTTGTAAACAAATGAGTGAATTGGCATCATTAGCATGTGAATTTAATGTATATATTTGTAGGAACATGTTTGGTTTAATTTATTCCCTCTGCGAATGAGTGGATACAGTTGGCGTAATTCAGGTCTGCGGTTCAGATGCCTTAATAAAAAAAAGAAGAGGTTTGTTTTTACAAAAAAGGAGTTTCAGGCAATCATCGCACTCGCACTTGCCATTACCGTCCGGTTATGAGAATTATCGTGCATTTACAAAAGTTTTCCTTACAATTCTTACGTATCGTCATGTATTCATATCCATATATATATATATAATATATATATATATATATATATATATATATATATATATATATATATATATATATGTATATATATATATATATATATATATATATATATATATATATATATATATATATATATATATATATATATATCAATTCAAGCTACAAATGTCCTTTAATATCTAAATTCACTTTACCTCCCAAATGATATATTTTCATATATGTACCGAAGGGGAATTTTTTTATATAAAATGGATCACGGTTCGATGTGATAATTATTCCCCATAACAAAAAGTACGTGCTGTCAAACCGCTCGAATTGGCTAACATGGTAGAACGGGGTTTCCATATCGATTCTAATTTACGAAAGCACCGAGATCGGAGGGTGATTTGTAAAGTCAGAATCGATTATGACTTATAGCGTCTCCCTTTGTTGCGGATTGATAGCGTCAACTAAAAACCCCTTGTCCTGATTCGGTTCCCCCGTCTTGGACGTTGGTTCGATCCCATGACTATAATTATTCATAACCAAAAAGGCTACTGCTGTCAACGCTCGATGGATTCTAACATGTAGACTTGGGGTTCCATATCGATCTATTCCCACGAAAGCACCGAGATGCGAGTGATTTGTTAGTGCAAAGATCAGGTCGATATGAAACGATTATACGGGGCGTCTCTTTGTTGGCTGATTGGATAGCGGTGTCACTGACTGTCTGATTTTCTGATTTCGTCCGTCACTTGGACGGTGTAGCGATCCCATGGTACGAAATTATATCAAACTAAAAATTGGGCTTCTGGTACATATGATGAAAATATATCATTTGGGAGGTAGTGAATTTAGATATTAAAAGGACATTTGTAGCTTGAATTTGTATATATAAATGGATCACGGTTCGATGTGATAATTATTCATAATATATATATATATAATATATATATATATTATATATATATATATATATATATATATATAGGGAGCACTTGTTCAGAAAGGCACTTCTTCAAGAACGTAAGTTCCATTCAACCATATATATATATATATATATATATATATATATATATATATATATATATATATATATATATATATCAGTAGAAGGATCCACAGTAAAACTCTTGTTCATCCAGACGAAATATATTTGTGGAAATATTTACAAATATATTTCGTCTGGATAAACAAGAATGTTACTGCGGATCCTTCTACTGATTTCCTTAGAAGCACGATACGGTGGTTTTATATTGCATATATATATAATATAAATATATATATATATATATTGAGATGGCTATTTGTCTGTCAGTACGCACTTTTTCTGTCTGTGTACCTCAAATCTTAAAAAACTACTGAGGCTAGAGGGCTGCAAATTGGTATGTTGATCATCCATCCTCCTATCATCAAACGTGCCAAATTGCAGCCCTCTAGCCTTAGTAGTTTTTTACTTTATTTAAAGTTTAATTTAGCCATAATCGAGCATCTGGCAACGCTAGAGGACAGGCCACCAATGGGCCCTGGATGAAAATTTCATGGGATGCGGGTCTTGCAGCATTATATACTATACAGAAAACATTTTTCTTTTTGTACTTATTCTTTCATGATATTGCAGTGTTATGGATTAAGCTCCACAAAGAAAAACAAAATATCATCAAGTATACGATGCATTTACGTTATTTCCAACAATTGCTGCAAAAGGAGGGAAAAAGTAAAATGAAAGAAAAAAAAAATAAAACAATAAGTACATATAACAAAAAATTAAGAATGTTGTACATCAATACACCTGCATTTCTTAAGTAGCACTGCGCAACGCGAGATTAAGAAACCACAGAACTAACGCAAAAAAAGAAATCCTATCAGTGCAAGGCGACGTCGCCAAAATACACGTGCGTGCAATGACAAAACGTAGTCTGGGTTCTCTGCTGCCTTTTTTTTAATTAAAAAAAAAGAAGGAAATAGTGTTCGAGGTCAATTTACGCCTTCTGTTGATTCGTAGGGCCACCCACCTCACCCTATCTGAGAACACCCCACCACCCCCATCCCCCCCGACCTTAAACTTATGTAAAAGACCATTCCACACTGTAGCAGCAGCCTAGAGGTTTCCACCCGTACTCTGTTGTTTCTGTGCGTGACTCTCCTACGTTGCTTTCAGCCACTACTAAATTCTGCTTCTCAGCTTCTTCTTCTTCTTTTCCTTTATTGTTATTCTTTGGGCCTTTTTGTATTCGGTCGAGCGTTTTTTCTCTTCGAGTTAATTGGCTTCTTTGCCAATTAACTCGCAATAATAATAATAATATAACAGATTATTATTATTATTATTATTATTATTATTATTATTATTATTATTATTATTATTATTACTCAGAAGACGAAGAACCATATTCAAATGGAACAAGCCCACCAAAGGGACCACTGACTTGAAATTCAAGCTTCCAAAACAATATTCAGGTGTTCATCAGGAAGTAAGAGATAGGGAAGAAATCTCAAGAAACTTTGCGAACAAAATTTTCTGAAGTACTCTATATATTGAGAAAAGAACTCCAAAGAGGAGGAGAAGATAAAGGAAGGAATGAAAGCTTGAGCAAAAAATTACGGTCCGAGGCACAATGTGAACTGAGGTAAAATGGTAACTTAGGTGAATTCACTGGGACTGTTCCTTTTGTTGATCTTGACGTAAGAGCTCCATAGAGGAAAACACATACCTGGATAGTCGGTCAACGCACACACACACACACACACACACACACACACACACACATATATATATATATATATATATATATATATTATATATATATTGTAATAAATGTCTCGTTCCCTCAGTGAAAATGTAGGGATGTGGCTTTTTGGCACTCCTAAAATGGCCTTGTATGGCGGGACGAGATTATTACAAACAAAATCTACGGCTGAAGGCCGATATTACTGTAGGGAGGAATTTATATAAAACTCTGGAACTTAGTTTAAGTGAACTATATTTACAATTAAACTACGTGAGTAGCAATTCACACCTTAAGGTGTAGGGGACTCGAGTAGGTCCCGAAATAAATGAAGGTGGTTGATTGCAGGTCCACCGGAACTTGTGGCTAGAAAATGACCAAGACACAGAGATAGGATTTGCGCAGAGCGGGTTATTTAAATAAGAGCGTCGTACCCAAGAGTTCCCAAATTTCCTCCTACAACCAGGAACTATATTTGTCTGGAAATCCGTGGTCTTGTCGTCTTCTGATTTGCTGATCGATCTGTGCAGTATGGACGGTAAATGAACACATCTGGGATCCCCAGGGGAGCAAAAAGAGGGAAAGTGGTGTTCAAGCTTCTGCAGGAGAGAGGCATCTGCTCTGGGACGCATCTTGGGCTTCCGAGAGCGAGCTGCAATTGCTCCTCCTTTTAAAAACCTGGCATCTAGATGCTCCACCCCCTTGAGGATACCTGTGGAGATTAATTCCAAGCAGCCAATAGGAATAGAGGAGATGGTTTTGAGAGAATGAGGCTTCCTGTTCAGAGGGGCAACTCGAGAATAAATTCCTTTATAAGACGGTATTATTTAACTTGGTTCTGGCTTAAAATCCTAAACTATATATATATATATATATATATATATATATATATATATATATATACATATATATATATATATATATATATATATATATATATATATATACATATATATATATATATATATATATATATATATATATATATATATATATATATATATATACTATATATCATATCACATTACCGTGATTCATATAAATATATCGAACTACAAATGTCCTTTAATATCTAATTCGCTCTACCCCGGAATTAATATATTTTTCATATATGTTTAACCGAGGGGGAATTTATTAAGCGATAATAGAATTGCTGACCGACAGGCGCGAACCATCGACCTCTCAATTCCAGGACTGGCAGTGAAGCCTTAGCCAAACTCGGTGGCGAGGTTGGCTAAGGTTTCACTGCCAGTCCTGGAATTGAGAGGTCGATGGTTCGCGCCTGTCAGTCAGGAATTCTATTATCGCTTAATAATTCCCCCTCGGTGAAACATATATGAAATATATTCAATTCCGGGGTAGAGCGCATTAGATATTAAAGGACATTTGTAGTTCGATATATATATATATATATATATATATATATATATATATATATATATATATATATATGTATATATATGTATGTAATGTATATATACAGTATATATATATATATATATATATATATATATATATATATATATATATATATATATATATATATATATATATCTGTGTGTGTGTATAGAATAAAAGACGAGCTACAGAGAGTTGATGTGAATATCACATACGTATTCCAAATTAGAAAAGACTTCCGTACTTGGCACCACTACCATCCGTGCGGCTTGAAATCGTGAAGGAGTTACATCTCTCTGGCGTCGTGCACTTCCTCTCTTTGCTCGCTGTTCATAGCACCGGGATCCAAGAGAACTACGTCGCCTAAATTCAGGGTTGATTATTTGAATCAAAGATATTATTATTATTATTATTATTATTATTATTATTATTATTATTATTATTATTATTATTATTTGCAGGACTTGTGGAATTTTTACAGCGATAAGAAAAAACGTGGTTTTTTAACTCTAGATTGAGTGAGATATATAAAAAAAACTTGCAGTCGTGAGCTTTTTGAAATAACACTGGAACTAAACATTAGATGAAAACACGAACACATATTCAATTTCAAACCGTATTTTAAGGTGGACATCATCAAAGCGTAAATGTGAATTACACCAGATTTTTGCTCTTAATTTTATTGATATCAGATTAAGAAAAAAAGAAAAAAAATATTGATACTCAAAACGTTTAAAACCCCGAAATAATTGACGTCACTGGTTACAATTAAGTCACCGAAGAATGATTGTCATCACAAAAGCAAACAAGTAAAAAAATGCGCCGAAGTTTTTCGGCGCAATCAAGTTTTGTGTACAGCGTATAATCAAGGCTACCGAAAATAGATCTATCTTTCGGTGGTCTCGGTATAATGCTGTATGAGCCGCGGCCCATGTTTCAACACAGCCTGATGGTAGTGGCCTGGCGTATATCGTTGCCAGATGCGCGAGTATGGCTAACTTCAACCTTAAATGAAATTAAAACTACTGAGGCTAGAGGGCTGTAATATGCTATGTTTGATGATTGGAGGGTGAATGATCAAGATATCAATTCTCAGCTCTCTAGTCTCAATAGTTTTTAAGAAGAAGGAAAAAGTGCAATTGAAAACATAGACAGGTTCGAAGAATGAAAAGATGCAGAAGAAGACTTGGAGTGGAATACGATCCGCGCTGGGGTTTCACATAACCGGTCTGCACAACCTTGCGATTGTGGCTGCTCTTCGGTCTAATTTCTTTTGTTGTGTCTTTCATTCTACTTTAACCTCCTTTGTCCTTCGCGTGTTTCCTGTGATCTCTCAAGATTTACTTTGTTTATTATGCATGAATTCGAGATTACAGGATTTCAGTCCTGTATTGCTCATAAATTACGAATTTTCTCTTCTATATTCTCCCAAGACTGAGGGTTTTCATTCCTGTATTTTCTGGTTGACAATACCTTACCCCAATTTTTCTAAATAAGCTCTTAAACTGGGGAGAGGGGGTTGGGTTGGGGGGGGGACGTCACCAATTTCTAGGGTAGGCGCAAGCCCTAGGGAAACGTGAAATATTCTCAAATCATATTCGTTATCCTCCTAACAAGAGTGAGGAACTCATAGTCAGAGGTTTATGGAAAATGCAAAAGCAACGCCTTATAAGTTGGTTAACTATTAGCCTACTACTGTGGTAAGACGCGTTGAGTTTACCAAGTTTTGTAATGATTTACCTCCCTCCTTATCCCTCGAAACCCCTTCTCTTTCTCTCTTCCCCCCCTCCCCTTTAAGTCTGGAAGGGAATTTTATTCAAAGATGCAAGAGGGGGCGTGGCAATAAAAATTTTAAGAACCACTGCTCCAAGTCAAGATTCTTCGTTTTAAGTAAGCACATCTTGATTTAGACTGTACCCGTAGTGTCATTAATTGATTTAGATTGTGCCCATAGGGTCATTAATTGATTTAGACTGTACCCGTAGTGTCATTAATTTATTTAGAATGTGCCCCTAATGTCATTAATTTATTTAGACTATACCCGTAGTGTCATTTATTGATTTAGACTGTAGCCGTAGTGTCATTAATTGATTTAGACTGTACCTGTAGTGTCATTAATGATTTAGACTCTACCCGTAGTGTCATTAATGATTTAGACTGTACCCGTAGTGTCATTAATGATTTAGACTGTACCCGTAGTGTCACTGATTGATTTAGACTGTAGCCGTAGTGTCACTAATTGATCTAGACTGTAACAGTAGTGTCATTAATTGATTCAGACTGTACCCGTAGTGTCATTTATTGATTTAGACTGTGCCTGTAGTGTCATTAATTGGTTTAGACTATACCCGTAGTGTCATTTATTGATTTAGACTGTGCCTGTAGTGTCATTAATTGGTTTAGACTGTATCCGTAGTGTCATTAATTAAGAGTCTTTGTATTCCCGTGGTCACTCGGGGAGTAAAACTTCAGTGCAATCGAGTTTTCTTTATAACGTATAATGCTGTATGACACTCTCAGCTGGCCGTGGTAGCCTGTGTTGTGGTGCCAGACCCACGATCACGGCTAACATTAGTCGTTATAAAATAAAAACTACCGAAGCTAGAGGGCTGCAGTTTGTTACGGTTGATCATTGGAGGTTGGATGATCAACATACCAATTTGCAGCCCTCTAGCATCGGTAGTTTTTAAGATCTGAGGGCGGACAGAAAAAAGAGCGGACGGGTAATAGTTTTCTTTTACGGAAAACTAAAACTCTTTAATCAAATACGCTCAGAAAGCTTCCATGCCATAGAAATCTCTTTCGTGTTCCGAAAGGAGTTATACGGAACGTGTGAACTTAACTTAATAACTTCTTCAAGGAGAAGTGATGACGACAATTCCCTAGACAGAAATCATTTGCCGATTTGTATGCTAGTAGGATTTTGATGGCGTTGTTCCAGAGATCAGTCGTGATTTCTGGAGTGGAAGTCGGTGTTCTTGTGAGACTGTATGTGCGCCAGTGCTGGTGATATATGTATATGGAATGGAAGGAAGAGTTCTCTGTTAAAGAGAGAGAGAGAGAGAATGCACGCGTATGAGAAAGACAGGCAGATTTGCTATTAGGGGTTAGAGTGTTGTAAGAAAGCATAATGAGACCTGTTCTCTCGTGCAGGTTCGACAGAGAGAGAGAGAGAGAGAGAGAGAGAGAGAGAGAGAAAGACGGGAAGCCCTACGTACCCGAAGAAACCCAGCATGGACTGGGCAAAAGGAATTTGCGTTCTAAGGCTTCCCGATAATATTGGTGTGACGCAAGGTTTCGTTACATCTCACGGAGACATTTCCAATTGAATATAAGCGCTGTCGGAACTACGAATAGTCTCTTGTTTTACATTACGTGCAGTAACAAAAATAAAAAGAAGATATAATTGAAACTTAACAGAACTCTTTAAAATATAAGCTACCTCCTTAGACTGTATATATATATATATATATATATATATATATATATATATATATATATATATATATATATATATATATATATATATAATAATAATAATAATAATAATAATAATAATATTGGCAAGATGTCATCTGCAGTTTTTGTCATTATTACATTTATTGCTGATATTTTAATTTTTCATTATTACTGTGATTACTATCAAGTTAAAGTTTTATTTACATTTAATTTATGTATTTAAGCCCTCTGGACCTGACTAAGCTGTAACGACCTAAGGTCTTCGTAGTTAAAATTTGAGTTATATAATATATGCACCATCTGTTATTACTCTCAATGCATATTTTTTTTTTTCTCACCAATATTATTACTGTTATTACCAGTATGATGATTACTAGCTTTTATGCTACCTCAGCTACCTTGTGGATAAGTGCCGATTATTCATTTTCTTTTTCTATTTTATCATGTCACATGTATTTAGATTGTGTTTGCTACTGTCTGTATTTTGTATATTCAATGTATATGGCCCCGAGCCGAAATAAAGCATATTATTATTATTATTATTATTATTATTTACCAACTTTCTGAAAAATTTGAGGCACTATTGCTAAACCTTGGAACTAGTACTACTGTTGGTATTATTAGGCTTATGGAGGAATCTTAGACTATTGCTAGTACTACTGTTACTATTAGGACTATTGCTAAATCTTTGACTATTACTAGTACTACTGTTGCTATTAAACCTGTGGATGAACCATAGACTATTACTAGTACTACGGTTACTATTAGGACTACGGATGAACTAAGCTATTACTTGTACTACTACTGTTGCTGTTAGGCCTATGGATGAACTGTAGACTATTACTAGCACCATTACTCCCACTGTTGCTATACTTCTTTAACTACCTCCTGCTGTTCATGGCTCCAGTACCATAAAAAAGAAGAAAAAAGTCGAAAAAGACATAACAATTAATGTCAAGGCTGAGTGAGTCGAGCCATTCCTGAGTTCATATTTTCCTGGCTATTTCCTTTTAATTACGGTCATATATTACGGCGATATTTGCTAAGATTAACTGTAATGGCTCGTTATGGACCTAAAACTCCTTCAGACTCGAGTAACTCCCATTCTCGGCTCCAGAAAGTTTCAAAATATATCATCCGCGAATCTCCAGGAAAGTTTCCGCTCGCACTCCTGCTTGTCATGGCGTAGATTATTCTCTCTCTCTCTCTCTCTCTCGGAGTTATATCTATTCCGACCGAAAGCAATAATGAAATTCATCAATGGATCAAGCTATTCCTTTCACATCTTTTCCATTTGACAGGAGTCTGGCTTCAGGCAGGGATCTGATAAGCTTGTCTTCGTCGATTGGTAAGATTTATTAAATTAAAAAAACTTTCCGTTGTATAAAATAGCTGCATACCGTTAGGACTTACGTACGTCGGGGCGACGCCATGTTATTGTCCTATCATTAAGCTATTACAGCTGTCACCTGCAGCTGCATTCTGCTAGAACAAGTGTCACAATAAGGTAGTCCAGACAGTTTATCAGAGATGATTCTGTTCACTTTGAATTTCATTAGCCTTCATTATATTTATTTATAATATATATATATATATATATATATATATACATATGTATATAATGTATACATGTATGTATATGTCACGCTATGTAAATGTTCATGTATGTACACTTGTGTATACTTGTTGATGGATATGTACTGCGTCTACTCCGAGAAAATGCCAACACATTTCTCTAGGCTTACGCTGCTCCAAGTCCCACTTTTATAACTTACCTCGGAGGCTCTGGCAATTTAAAAAGAAAGATGGGTCACCTCCATATCTCCCCATTACTTCGCAGTGCCATTATGGCTGGGCAAATACACCCATAAACAAGACCTCGCGAATGTCTCTCTGACAGCTAAGGCGACGTTTCTGATGTCGGGTGACAATTCGCCTGATTTTGACGTAGTTTCAGAGCCAGGGTTGCCGTTTTGAGGAATTTCGTCCACTAATGTGGATTTCTGGTGACATCTGGCAACCTCGGTGGCTTTTCCGACCACAGGCCACGGCACTAAGGAATAAAATTCTTCACTTTGCCTTTTTATGTTTCATTATGAAAAGGAAGTTATAAAACATGTCCTGCTTATTTATAGAAATGAATGTTATTGAAATCCTTTATTTTTCTTCGTCAAAATACTTCATGTTAAGCTAGTGACGTTTAGTTTTTTTTAACGTCACGGAAAATAATTCTACATCGGAAAATACCCATTCTAACCGTTAAATTTTCCTCATTCTAACCATTAAATCATAAATAACGTAAAAAAAATCAGAAGAACTGCTTATGGTAACACTGCTAAAAGCCAATGTTGTGAAGAAAAAATGGCATCGCTGTAAATTCAGTGACTGGGATCTTCTTGATGAAGAGTGAGGGGTTGTTTTTTAAATACACGCGCCCACAAACAAACAAACAAATACACTATGTGTTTAAGTTAACTTATCACATACACAGTTGTTCTGTGCAATAGTACAATTACAAAAAGGACCTCATTCAAACTGGATGGTATCTAGCGGAGTTATTTATTTAAATGAGGTCCTTTTAGTAAGTAAATATATATATATATATATATATATATATATATATATATATATATTCACAATATTCAGTCAGAAATGCCATTTATTTATAAATCCTTTGTATTATTGGAAATAACTTATGAGCAAAAGGTAATTGTATCAGCTGTGGGCACGATTCGAACGAACAATCGCCTTTTGGGTTAAGGGTTATGTATTTATACATAATACATGCATATATATGTATATATATATGTATATATATATATATATATATATATATATATATATATATAACTTTTTCCTTTACAAGCTTGGTACCATTACGTGTTAACCACCAGGTTCTCTGTAATATTTCAGTCCTCCTACTTTGGCTATGACCATCGCACGCGATAACTCCCAGGTAATAAGATAGAATAGTCCAACAGAATAGCAATGGACTCTCTGGAAATAGGCCTAGATTGCTTCACCCGGTCAGGGTTCCCTCTTGTTTTTGAGCATGAATGTAGTATACACTGTTTTCATACAGGTTCAACTTGATACCTCTCTCTCTCTCTCTCTCTCTCTCTCTCTCTCTCTCTCTCTCTCTCTCAACCATAAAAATGTGTCTGAATAAAGACATTGTAAGCGCTGACATTTTGGTTACACTGTTAGACACAGAAATTGCAACAGAATTCATCACTAACCAGCAAATACAACAAGAAAGGAAGTCTGCGGAAAAGATCTAAGATTGTTGTATACCTTTGATGTGGCGAGGGAGAAGGCTCTTGTCATGAAAATAAATCTCTCTCAAGGATTCTACGTTCTTTCAGGTCTCCCAGACTTCAATGAGGTATTATACAACGCGGCAAGTTTGCAGACGACGCTGCCAAACGTACGAGGTTCCGAAAATCCTCCGTCTCAACGTCCTCTCGAAAGGGTTCAACGCTGCTAGATGCGAAATGATTTGGGGAGTGTTTCAACATTATCACGCGCGGCAGTTAGTACTATAGGTATGCCCCTTGAAAAGGCTTTCGTTGTAACATCTTAAAAGTAGAGTTTGAGTTTTAGGAGACGAGTAGAAGCACTTCACAGTAATTGTTGTTGCGGCAGTCCATGTCAAATTACTGGTAAGTAGATTGATTTTCTCCATGTGAAGCAAAGTTCACCAGCTAAGATTTTTTGGTCGTAAGTGGACACCGCGAGTATCTTCCTTATACTTTCCGGAAAATGAATAAATTTCGAAAATAGGGAGTCTCCAATGAAAATATATAACTGGAACGTAAATAAAAAGATATGCAAAAGAAAGCAAACACTGAACAGGTACTAAAGATAGTAAATCTTATGCGAAAACCTTCAAGAATGGAAGAGCAAAACGAAGAAAAATTCCACCAAGCTGAATCAGACAACTTGCAAGGAAAGGAACACAAGAAAACGGACAAAAGCCGAACACAAGTGTAATAGTATAAATCTCTCTTAATGTGATATCCTTATGACTCATGTATTTCTACTATACCTGCATATGTATACAGTACTGATTTGTCAATTGTCTGACTTAGACATTCGGAGGCTACCATACATTTTAGGACAATTAACTCAGACTAGCCTATACAAAACACTTCAAACCATAGGCTAATATAAAGGTACCTCATAGGCCTAGGCTACTATACTTCTTGGCCTATCCTTAGCTGGAACCGGTACTTGACGTCGGAGACGGTCGAATCTTCATTGTTGTAATAAGGGTTGAGGGAAAGGCTGGCTCCCGGGTTTTTTTTAATAATATTTCTTCTTAACAGTAGGTGGATACATTGTAAAAGTAGCTTATTCCTAGCTGTACTCCTTCAATACCAGTTAGAACCAACACCGATCCCTATACTGGTTCTTACACAGGACCCCTATACTGGTTCCCTGTAATACAAACAGTTCATTTAGGATGGCAATCTCGTGCCAAAGAGCATGCATTCGTTAGGCCTTTAGGCTATGCTACCCATGCCTAACTTTACTGTTACACATCACAGTTAGCCTTGACTGTTTAATATTGCATAACATGGGTGGAATTTACTCTAGAATTGACATTTTCATAAACATATGGAAGACTAATTCACATCTTAGCCTACATTTAATTGATGGTACAATTGCAACAACATGCAGACTCAACATGGTGCAACTTACGTAACAGTACCATTACAATTCTTGGCAATTGGCAGTTATATCAAAGTAAAAGTATAAAGAAACACTACCAAATGTTATGGCAACATATACATTATAAACTACGACAAGTGCATACCTTTTACAAGGGAGAAATACGTCATTTCAAATGAATATAAGGGGAGAGACATTCGTTTCCCCTCAGCGTTGCCGTACTCGTCTCGAACAGAGAGATTTTAGCTTTTGCAACTGCGCACTTGGTTACAGTTACGTACTTACGTACATACACTCGATCATAGACAATCTCAACTTCGAGTGGCTAACTTAACATCTTGATAAGATGAAAACCAATTCGGTTTTCCAGTCCACCAATTTCCATGAGTACTGTCATAAATGCTAAATGAATGATTTCCATCATTACATCACTTTACCCCTACGGAAATTGGTTTTCATTTATCAAGGACAACCAATCCCTTAATTATAATATTTGGGTAGATAATAAATCTGACAACAACAACACAGGTCCTGCACACAGTAAATACTTTCTATCTCTCAACCAACCAAGACATGACTGCTTATCTCTCAACCAGATATAAACTGGACTTTTAATCATTAAGGTCTGCTAACAGACGTACAGAGCAAGTTGTGGGAGACGCCACCCTTAAGGCGCGTTTCTACCTAACCAATCCTAATAACTTTACCAAGTTAAACACTTATGTAAGAGTGATCTTCAATTCGGTTAAGATCTAGTCACTCCTCATTAGGGGTATAATCACTTATGGTTTTTCTCTCACAAACAATCGTTTACACCAACATTCAGGTTCATTCACTCAATAACCAAGAGCAGGAAAACTTTCCTTTGAAGATAATATACCTCTTAAAGCATCCTAATGACTAACTTACACATCAGTCACATAACTTGAGCAACTCAACCAGAGTCTGTAAAGCTTTTGGACGGGTAGCTCTTCATACAAAACTCAACTAAGTTCAAACAAAACTCAATGAGTATAAGTTCACTGTACACAAAACAGGTGGTGTCATCATCAGATCCATAATCTATGAAGATAACATATACATACAAGAATATATACTTGGAAATGGACATAATGGTTATATAGGTGTGAACTCTTCCAAAGCATGCAAATACAAAAAACATTCTTCACAGAAAATACAAAAAAAACAGTACAAAAATTACAATGATCTCACAGTTCTTCTATAACCTAGAGGGAGGAACAATATTAGTAGCACCTCTGGTTTTGTACTCTTTCATTCACTACATCAGGAGTTATATCATCCATTTCCTGCATGTTTACTAACCACTGTTCTTGTCCTATAAAGGGTTTCACTTTGTCAGCAGCACGTTCAATGATGGTTTGGTCAAACATGTTTCTTAACTCATATTTAGCACCATCCCTAAACACTTTGGTTACTACATATGGACCGCACCATCTGGGGTTTAGTTTCTTACTAGTGCTAGGAATTACATTTTCATTTTTAACCCAAACAAGAGAGTTTTCATCCACTTTCTCATTTTTCTCTTTGGTTAGCTATTGCACGATACTTACTGGCCATCTCTCTATGAGTTTTCTGAATTATTTCATGAGCCTTTGCAATGGCAGTGTCTTCTACATCATCCGTAATTGTGGGCAACACACTAGTCACTTGTCTAGGAGCTCTACGAGAGAAAAATACAGTGAGGTTGTTCACCAAGAGTGGTATGTACAGCAGAATTTAGCACACGCTGTGTTTCACCTAAGTATTTAGGCCACTGATAAGGATGTCCTTTACACATTACATTTAGTACTGTTTTCATAGTTCTATGCATTCTCTCACTTACACTGTTTCCTTGTGGATGATATGGGGTAATATAACCAGCATTTATCTTATGTTCCTGGCATAATTGTCTAAACTGGTTTGAGGTGAATTCAGCACCATTATCAAGAATGACTGTCAAAGGTACACCAAAGTCATTCAAATAGACCAAGAAGTTTTTGCTTACTTCCTCTGCAGACTTACTTCGCAAAGGATAGAACTTAACATATCGGCTGTAATGATCAATTACAGTCAAAACATATCTATAACCATTTGCACCAGATAGCATATCAGTTAAATCAAGACTGATTCGCTCTAAAGGCTTAGTTACAGGAGGCAATTCTTGGAACTGTGTTGTTGTAAAGAACTACTGGCTTTATGTTTTTGACACATAACACATTCACTTATATATTTAGTAACATCTGTACGCAATGAAGGCCAATAGAACAAGTTTTCAATAGCATCAATTGTTTTGCGTATACCTAGGTGACCTGACATTGCTTCATGACCTAGCTTCAAAGCTGCCTTTGTTAAGTCTTAGGAACTACTAATTTCAATTGAATTGAATTATCAACTTTATCTGCACTGAGATAACAATCCTTCATACAACATGATTGATTAATCAAAGCTCTTGGAAACCCTTTGCGCGGTAATTTACCACCTTCTAGGAAAGTTATTAGTTCCGCCCACCTTGGTTCCTCTAACTGCTTTTCTTTGAACTCATCTTTACTCAGACCAAGATAATTGTCCCTACTCTGATGAAAGACTGCTCTGACTGGTCTACTTAGCTGATCTGCCACCTGGTTATCTTTACCTGGCCTATATTCTACCTTGAAACGGTAATCCTGCATCTCAATTACCCATCTGCTCATTCTAGGTGACTTTGTTTTCTCTTGAAACACTGAAACTAGAGGATGATGATCTGTGTGAATGGTAAATGGAACACCCCACAGAAAATGATGGAATCTACGACAAGCTAAGACAATAGCAAGTGCTTCTCTGTCAGTGGTACTGTACCGCTGTTCAACTGGCTTCAGCTTCTTAGAGAAATATCCAATGGGTTTTAACTGACCATCTTGTCTCTGCATCAAAGCAGCACCTACATGATCTAAACTAGCATCAGTGAATAATTCAAAGGGTTTGGTCATCTGAGCCTTTTCTAGCACTGGAGCAGTGATTAATGCTAGTTTCATCTGTTCAAAGCTGGATTGACAATCTTTTGTCCACAAAAAGGGTTCTTTCTCTTTTAAGAGATTAGTCAGGGGAACAGCAATTTTAGCATAATCCTTAATGTGTTTTCTGTAAAACCCACACATTCCTAGAAATCTCCTAGTTTCCTTGACATTATTAGGGGTTTCATTTCTTGGATGGCACTGATATTGTCTGGAGATGGTCTACAACCATCCTTGGAAATTATGTGACCTAAGAATTTGATTTCCTTTTGGCCTATCTGACATTTCTTTAGATTTAACTTCACTCCTCTTTCACTGAAAAGTTTGAATAGTTGGTCTAATCTTTTCAACAAGATTGGAAAACTGGGAGCCCAAACCACAATATCATCTAAGTAATTCTTAACCCACCCTTTCTTAATAAGAGGAGCCAAGATATTAGACATGATACGTGAAAATATAGCTGGACTGCAACTTAATCCAAAAGGAAGGCGTTTGAACCTATACAGTGAAACTCCATCACTAAAAGTTGTTAAATCTCTACTCTCTTCATCTAATTCCACTTGATAGTATGCATCTTTCATATCTAAGGAAGCATAATAATGGTTTCCTGCCGCTGTTTCTACCATTTCTTCTAATCTAGGTAAAGGGTGAATATCAACCTGAAGGTGTGTGTTGACTTTACGGTAATCAAGGCACATTCTCTGAGTATGATCTGGTTTCCTAACAAGTACAATAGGGCTAAGCCATGCAGCACTGGAGGGTTCTATTATTCCTCTTTCTTCCATATCTTCTAACATGGTGTCAATAAGGGTTTTGGCTTTTTCAGGGTATCGATATATGGGAGACCTAACTGGCTGAGGATCACTTACCAGCAATATGAGCTTGTACATCTTTGAACTTTCCCAATTCTTTTTCTTCAAGGATGAACACTGAATTATTAGCAACCAACATGTCACTTAATTCTGCTTGTTGATCAGCAGTAAGATGGGAATTATCTTGCTGAGAAAGCAAATACTTAAGCTTTTCTTCTCTAGTATTTCCTGACTTGATATTAACATTAATACTAGGAGGAACTAAATCATTCTGAATTCTAGTTTTCCTGCATTTTGGAACTGGCTGATCAATGTCTTCTTCACTGATTATCCTATAATACCCTAATAGAGTTCCAACCTTCATTGTCATCCTGGCTTTAGTATTATTGACAAGTGGCAAAAACACTTCCTGAGCATCATTAACCTTAAGGCATAGTGCAGACTGAGTTTGACACTCCTTAACTTCAGGTACAAATTCTAACAAGTGTTTAGGAGGTTCATCTACAGGTAAGGGATAAATACCAGCTATATACTGAGGTAGAATAAGTTTCCTTTTAAGTCTAACCTGAGCTTTATGAGGAACATTAGGTTGAAGTACTTTAATCTGCCTGACCCTTTTATTAGATGGTCTAGGTTTCAGATACCTTACTGGATAAATATGTCTATCCCAAATAATAATTTTATGTGCATCATCCCATATCATTGGTGCAGACCTAATCAAATCGGCTCCTAACAATAAGTCTGTGTCCAGATAACCATCAGGCACAACAGAAAACAAATGGGTAACCACCCTGGAACCAATGTGAACATCCAAATACACTGTACCAAGAACAGGGAGAACATGTTGAGTAACTCCAGTAAGTTGTGGTATATTTCTCATTTGAATTACACTTGACAAACCTAAAGTTTCTATGAGTTTCTTCTGTGCTATACCATACCTTTCACTACCCGTATCAATTAAGGCACAACACATTACATTGTTAATCATCAAATTGATAGAAGGAGACCTGACACTTGGGCTTAGTCATTCATTCTTAACCTGCCCTGGACATTTTGCTGAACCTCTTTTACAATTTGGTTTGTGACAATCAAAACAAACACCTTTTGGAGGGTTACGTGGACATTCAGAAGTTTGTGATCTCTGACCTTACAGTAAGCACAGTACTGATTGTTTTCTTTATTCCTACTAAACTTCTTAATTTGTTAGACAAATCACTAATTTGCTTCTTCAGATCTTGCAATTCTGTGGATGTATTTGCATTACTATTTACTACAGGCTGTGGTTGGGAATTGCAATTAGTAACAGAAAAAACTTTACGCTGGGTAACATCCCCACTTATGGTGGCTAGATGATACTCATATTCCACAAATTCAATGAATCTTTCTAAGGGTATCCTATCATCCAGGAAATCCTTGAGTCTTTCCTGGGATGTACTGCTAAGTCCTCTATACAGTTTCTTTTTCACAAGACTGTCAGCTTTGGGAAGGGAATCCTTAGGAAATTTCATTTCAAAAGCAGACAATTTACATTTCATTCTGTTAACAAATGCTCTAGGGGCTTCGTCCTATACTGTAACGTTCCATCTCAATTTTTCCTGCCAAGCCTGCGTAATATTGGCTGAACAAGCAAAGTGGTGTTCAGTATGTCCTTAAACTGACTCCAAGATATGTTATTTCCCTTTTTAACCATTCAGCAGTTAATAGAGTTGCAATTTCTTGTTCCACTCTGGTAAGTGCTACTTGGATTCTATCAGTATCTGCAGAAACACAGAATTCTACTTGACTAAAAAATCTAGCAAGTCTATTATCAGTTCCAACACCTTGTAATTCTGACAATTTCAACATCAAAATATCCTTAGGTTTCAATACAAATCCCTTAGAATGATTATCAATAGGGTTATTCAGGTTACCTACTGGAACGAAGGGGTTATTGACTGTGTTACTTCCCTGAAATGGATTACTGGGTATTACTGGCTGTGTACTATTATTTGATAAATTGTGTGTCAATAGTGAAGCTGGGTTATTGTGTGGTGTCATTGTTATGTCTGCTCTGTCTAATGTGACAAATGGGTTAATGTCTGAACTATTAGCCCTGTTAGGATTGGATGGTGTGGAAGTGACAGGTGTAGAGATTGATAAATTAGCTATTTCCCTTTTCATGTCAATAAGCTGATCACACAACTGCTGCATTTGACAACCTTGAGTGTCCATGGCAGACAACAAATTATCATAAAAGTCTCTCTCTATATCACCCTCCATTTTGCAGGCTATGTTATACAAGGAACACAGGTAAAATAATCAACATAGGCTACAATACAATAGGCTAACAGTACCTAAGCAAGAGTGACATAGGCATACTCACAGGGTTAGGCTATAATACCTGAAAATAAGTACAGAAATAAGGGTTTCATGACCAACTTTAGGACGTGAGGTTGGATATACCTATCTATAACAGATAAATACATCCTTCACCGCTGTCACCATATGTAATAGTATAAATCTCTCTTAATGTGATATCCTTATGACTCATGTATTTACTATACTGCATATGTATACAGTACTGATTTGTCAATTGTCCTGACTTAGACATTCGGAGGCTACCATACATTTTAGGACAATTAACTCAGCTAGCCTATACAAAACACTTCAAACCATAGGCTAATATAAAGGTACCTCATAGGCCTAGGCTACTATACTTCTTGGCCTATCCTTAGCTGGAACCGGTACTTGACGTCGGAGACGGTCGAATCTTCATTGTTGTTTTAATAAGGGTTGAGGGAAAGGCTGGCTCCCGGGTTTTTTTTAATAATATTTCTTCTTAACAGTAGGTGGATACATTGTAAAAGTAGCTTATTCCTAGCTGTACTCCTTCAATACCAGTTAGAACCAACACCGATCCCTATACTGGTTCTTACACAGGACCCCTATACTGGTTCCCTGTAATACAAACAGTTCATTTAGGATGGCAATCTCGTGCCAAAGAGCATGCATTCGTTAGGCCTTTAGGCTATGCTACCCATGCCTAACTTTACTGTTACACATCACAGTTAGCCTGACTTTATATGCATAACATGGGTGGAATTTACTCTAGAATTGACATTTTCATAAACATATGGAAGACTAATTCACATCTTAGCCTACATTTAATTGATGGTACAATTGCAACAACATGCAGACTCAACATGGTGCAACTTACGTAACAGTACCATTACAATTCTTGGCAATTGGCAGTTATATCAAAGTAAAAGTATAAAGAAACACTACCAAATGTTATGGCAACATATACATTATAAACTACGACAAGTGCATACCTTTTACAAGGGAGAAATACGTCATTTCAAATGAATATAAGGGGAGAGACATTCGTTTCCCCTCAGCGTTGCCGTACTCGTCTCGAACAGAGAGATTTTAGCTTTTGCAACTGCGCACTTGGTTACAGTTACGTACTTACGTACATACACTCGATCATAGACAATCTCAACTTCGAGTGGCTAACTTAACATCTTGATAAGATGAAAACCAATTCGGTTTTCCAGTCCACCAATTTCCATGAGTACTGTCATAAATGCTAAATGAATGATTTCCATCATTACACAAGAAAGGGAATTGATTTCGTATGTGTCCCTGGAACACCGTCAAAAACTGAACCTCAAATAGAAAAGATATATAAGAAGGTTAGCAGAAATTTTAATAAGAGCTGAACGAGTACCAGAAACAGAATTCAGGAAGTAGCCCAAGAAAATTTTCGATAAATGAATTAGAACGAAAATAAGCAACCTCTCTGAAACTTCAACCAATATTGAGATCACTTTAGTTTTCTGTAAAAGAATACCATTGAGATAGTCCTTTCGCACTCTTTCTGTCCGCCCACAGATCTTGAAAACTACTGCGGCTAGAGGGCTGCAAATTGGTATTTTGACCATCAACCCTCCAATCATCAAACATACCAAATTGCAGCCGTCTAGTAGTTGTAGTTCTTATTTGATATAAGGTTAAAGTTAGCCCTGATGGTGCGTCCGGCATTGCTATAGGTACCAATAATACAGGCCACCACTGGGTCGCGGCTAAGAGTTTCATGGGCCGCGGCTGAGAGTGTCATGGGCCGTGGCTGAGTTTCATACAGCATTATACGCTGTACAGAAAATCGATTGGGCAGAAGAAACTTATTTTTTTTAATCACATCCTTTAGCAAAACGACATCAATCCACTCTGAGGTTTTATTTTCCACGGAAAATATATAACATTAATCAGATACACTTCTAATACATTCAGTAGAGTAATTAAGCCGCATAAGTATGAATAACTTGCCGTCATTCTCTTGTCTGTCATCTCACTCCGATGGATTCATTGGACTCGACATAAAACCGTTGTCAGAGACATTATTATATCTGTTCGAATGATCTAGGTATAATGAAATTAAAGTTTACTGATTTGGAATTAATCTCAAAGTCGGTATTAAAAAGGTTTGCTGTTAATATATATATATATTTATATATATATATATATATATATATATATATATATATATATATATATATATGTGTATGTATATATATATATATATAGATATATATATATATATATATATATATATATATATATATGATATGTATATATATTATACATATAATATATATATATATATATATATATATATATATATATATATATATATATATATATTCAATTATGAAGCTACAAATGTCGTTCAATATCGAATTCACGCTACTTTGGGAATATTCCCGATAGGGAATTATCACTGATGGGAGATTTTTTAAAGTGGTAGTTGAACTGGTTGGTACCTTTCCAACGACTCTCAGTGGCGTGATCGTTATGGTCTTGGCCTGCCACCTCGGTGGCCGCAAGGTCGATTCTCGGGCATTCCACTGAGGGGTTAGAGATGTGTATTTCTGGCGATAGAAGTTCACTCTCGACGTGGTTCGGAAGTCACGTAAAGCAGTTGGTCCCGTTGCTGAATAACCACTGGTTCCATGCAATGTAAAAACACCATATGAACAAACAATTATCACTTTAAACTTTCCTCTTCGGGGATATACCCGAAGTATCGTGAATTGGATATTAAACGACATTTGTCGCTTCTTGATTGAATGTAAATCACGCTGTAATAAAAATTGCATAATATATATATATATATATATATATATATATATATAAAAGCGAATACCACAGGAAAATGATAGTCAGAAACCCAAGCGCTTTCGTCTTTACTAAGATATTGTCAAGGTATTCGCTTGTATAACTGAAGTCACGTGCCTCTACTGTGATTTTTTAAGCATATATAATATATATAATATATATATATATATATATATATATATATATATATATATATATATATATATATATATACACACACACACAAATATGTATATATGTATATTATACTATATATATCTATATATATATATATATATATATATATATATATATATATATATACACTTATATACAGAATTGTATTTATGGTGTAATGCTGTTTTATGAAACTACATGATCGACCCTTTCCTGAAGTATTTCACACAATTTCACCTAACTTCTTTACTTGACAGAGCACAGAAATGAAACAGAAAATAACGTTATAAAAATCTACAGAAGCATGACACAAAATACGGGGCGAATAAAAAGAAAAAAAAAAACACGATAATCTCGTACATGCAAAGTAGGACAATCATTTGTTCTGTTTATTTCATTATTTCTTGGGGAGTCTCTCTTCCCGTCATTACTATAAAAAAATACATGAATGACGTGGCGTGCGGCACACGCTCTCTCTCTCTCTCTTCTCTTTTTTTTTTCAGAGACAGGGCGACTTTATCTAGCATATCATAGCAGGTGGTCTCATTTCAGCTATCAGATTGATGCCTTCTTTATTATTATTATTATTATCATATATTTGTTTCGGTGTAGCATTTTATCATCGTCATTATCAGTATTATTGTTATTATTATTATTTGTTTGTATGTAGCATTTTATTATTATTATTTTTTTTTTTTTTTTGCTCTATCACAGTCCTCCAATTCGACTGGATGGTATTTATAGTGTGGGGTTCCGGGTTGCATCCTGCCTCCTTAGGAGTCCATCACTTTTCTTACTATGTGCGCCGTTTCTAGAATCACACTCTTCGGCATGAGTCCTGGAGCTACTTCAGCCTCTAGTTTTTCTAGATTCCTTTTCAGGGATCTTGGGATCGTGCCTAGTGTTCCTATGATTATGGGTACAATTTCCACTGGCATATCCCATATCATTCTTATTTCTATTTTCAGATCTTGATACTTTTATTATTATTATTATTATTATTATTATTATTATTATTATTATTATTATTATTATTATTATTATTATTATTATTTTCTATGTGATTGTAGCATTACCATTATTGTTTAGTAAGACAGATAACAATACAGCTATGATGTCATTATTATTATTATTAATCATAAGACGAACCCTATTCATATGGAACAAGCCCACCATAGGGGCCACTGACTTGAAATTCAAGCTTCCAAAGAATATGATGTTCATTATGAAGTAAGAGAAGGTAAATGAAATTAAAGAAAGAAGAGATCTCACTTATTAAAAAAGAAAAAAAATAAACTGATGAAGCGATATAAATATATCGAAATGCCAGGAGAGTTGCATCAGGGTAGTCATGCATGCATCTTCGCTTACCATGAAAGTATTCATGATACATTTTGCTGTTTGATCGTTATACAGTGTATACGTGAATGGATTAATATGTATATTTTTTATTACAGCTTAACAGTTTCTCATAAGCGATTTCATCAACATAGCGCCTATTCTTTGATCTTATCATCACTTCCGTGACTAATGTACTACTCCAGTAAAAACATCAATTTTCGTGCATTTTCGCTTTCTGCGTCGGGAACCTTGAGATGGCTATTTGTCTGTCCGTCCGCACTTATTTCTGTCCGCCCTCAGATCTTAAATAACTACTGAGGCTAGAGAGCTGCAAATTGGTATGTTGATCATCCACCCTCCAATCATCAAACGTACCTAATTACAGCCCTCTAGCCTTAGTAATTTTTATTTTATTAAGGGTTAAATTTAGCCATAATCGGCTTATGAGAGTTTCATAAGCCGTGGCTGAGATGTTCAAACAGCACTTTAAGCTGTGCAGAAAACTCGACAGCGCCGAAGAAACTTCGACATATTTTTTTTACCTAGTGCCTTTGTGATCACAATACAGGGGGAAGGGGGGAGGTTTCACTCAGGTCGCTCTGACCTTTCGTTTGTCTCGGGAACAACAGGGAACAGGTGCTTTGGCTGTGAGCTGTGCATTTGCAGTCCTGTGTTGTGATCAGTTGTAGAAGCTCTTTTGTAAAGTGTTGACCTCTCTCTCTCTCTCTCTCTCTCAATTTAAAAGCACTGAATTATCCTTGCTTTCCACTTGATCGTTCGCAAGAAAACTAGGCATTAAATGGTTTTCTGTTCACCTCTAAAGTTCATGCTCTCTCTCTCTCTCTCTCCCCCTCCCCCTCTCTCTCTATTTCTTAATTACTTTCAATTTTGTGGAAATCAGTAACGAGCATTTCAGGCAATCACAAATCGTTTCCTGTATAATAAAATCTTTGGTCAAATACGCTCTCTCTCTCTCTCTCTCTCTAATTACCTTAACATCTTAATTAATAGCATTTTTCAAAAACTATCCGTCCCTTCATAAAAACTGGCTGTTCCTATTGACTTTTGACATTCCAAAAGTCGAATCGCAACAGATAAAAATAAGCGAAGCTGACTTTGTTTGTGATCCGACGTTTAAGGTCAAAGATTACCAGATCAAGGCTGACAATGACCTTTCATCGTACCCTCCGGTCCTTTTGTTGAGGTCTCTTTTAAATGCACCAATTATTATGATCATAAGCCACCTATTTTTACGATCCCATGAGAGGCTGGACGCTACGCTCACAAATTTCAACTTTCTTCTGTCCAGACTAATGATGAAGGAATGACAACCCAGTACTGGACAATTAGATCGAGGGTTGGGACCTATAATCCGTCCAGACAGATAGGTCCCATTAGTCGTCCCATTCAGATTGGTACCTAATTATGGCAATTACATAGGTCCCATTTGTCAACATCTGAGTCCCAGTCAGACCCATTATTAGATTTCCTTTAAGTAGCTCTATAGACTACTCTCCGTAGGGGGGGCTAATGCCGTCAGTGCACCTCATGCGGTGCCCTGCAGGCATTACTTAAGGTTATTTGCAGCGTGCCTTCGATCCCTAGCTGCAACCCCTTTAATTCCTTTTACTGTTCTTTCTTTCATATTCTCTTTCTTCCATCTTACTTTCCGCCCATCCCTGACGACTGATTCATAGTGCAACTGCGAGGTTTTCCTCCTGTTACACCCTTCAAACCTTTTACTGTCAATTTCCGTTTCAGCTCTGAATGACCTCATCGGTCCCAGTGCTTGGCCTTTGGCCTAAATTCTATAATAATAAAAATAATTTTTTTTTCTATCCATCTTAAGGCCATGAAGAATTGTCATTCCATACCAATTGATTTATCTCCTTGGGAGTCCATAATTTTTCTCTACTAGCACACTCTTCTGCATGAGTCCTGGAGCTACTTCGGCATCTAGTTTTTCCAGGTTCCTTTTTAGGGATCTTTGGATCGTGTCTCCTAGTGTTCCTATGATTGTGGATACAATTTCCACTGGCATATCCCATATCCATTTTATCTCTATTTTCAAGGTTCAATACTTATGAATTTTTTATTTCTTTCTCAATTATTATTATTCAGAAGATGAACCAGAACAAGCCCACAGGGGCCATTGACTTGAATATGAACTTGGTGAATGATTGATGTAAATGGTATTGATATGACTGATTATTATCATCCATCGTAGTGCATAAGGTGGCGCTAAAAAAAAAGAAAGACAGAAAAAAGTTAACATTGCCAAAAACATCGATGATTTTAGTCTCAGGTGGAGAGTTCTTGTAGTGAGAATAAGAGAGAGTAGGTTTGTGAATTAGGGCCATGATTTGAAAGTGTTGCAGGAGTGGAGGACAAAAGTGTATGGTTGACAGGGTGTCACATCTGCCAAAAGGAACCTCAAACTTCTGGATGCACAAGAAACCGACTAGCGCCTCAGTGGCGTGATCGGTATGGTCTTGGCCTGCCATCTCGGTGGCCGCGAGTTCGATTCTCGAGCATTCCATTGAGGGGTTAGAAATGTGTATTTCTGGTGATGGAAGTTCACTCTCGACGTGGTTCGGAAGTCATGTAAAGCCGTTGGTCCCGCTGCTGAATAACCACTGGTTCCATGCAGCGTAAAAACACCAAACAAACAAGAAACTGACTGACTGTAAGTAATCAGAAGTCACAACTGCAGTTTGTGGTGGTTCAGTGTGGTACTCATGAGACTTGTCTGCAGATGTATGAAGGAACAGATATTGCAGTTTTATTTTATTTTATTAATTCATTAATTTATTTTTTTACATAGGGGGCTCATTCACGAGTCAGTAGTTTGAGAAAGACAATGAAAGGGACAGTTATTCAGCTGTTTTCTAACAAAAATAGCTATTCTATGAAAAGGACGATTTGTGAATATAAAGGCCACAATACCCGTTATCAGTTTTAAGATTTTTGGAATAGTATTTTACCGCAGTTATTGAAGCGACCTAGGTATACTGCGTAAAAAGTGCGTGTTTGACCAAGGTTAATTCATGGGCTTGGTACATAAGCCTTGAGAATGTGTATTTTGCACGTACCTTGGTCATCAGAGATTGTCTAGTACTGTCCGTTGTCCTTGAACAGAATACTTTTCCTTGTGACTGAGCCTTCTGTTTTCTTCAGCGAGGAAAGTTTCATTTTTTTTTATTGTTTAATATCCTCTAACCAGACCTCTTCCTCTTGTAGTTTGGGGAACTGTGATTGCAGTATGTATACCATATTTCGTTCCACAATAATGACACTATATAAATATATCAGGTGTTGATTTTAGTTTCCTTTTTAGTTTTCTGTAAAAGAAAACAATTGAGATGGCTGTTTTAGTCTGTCCGTCCGCACTTTTTCTGCTCGCCCCTCAGATCTTATAAACTACCAAGGCTAGAGGGCTGCAAATTGCTATGTTGATCATCCACCCTGCCTCCAATCATCAAACCTACCAAATTGCAGCCCTCTAGCCATAGTATTTTTCTATTTTATTAAAGGTTAAAGTTAGCCATGATCGTGCTTCTGGCACCGCTGTAGGTGCCAACAACACAGGCCACGGTGGCTGAAAGTTTCATTGGTCGTGTTTGAGAGTTTCATACAGCATTATACGCTGTACAGAAAACTCGATTGCGCGAGGAAACTTCAGCGCATTTTTTACTTTTTTTCATGCGAAGTATTAAGGAAAATCTGTCTATCTCTCTCGTACAAAACGTTTGCGCTTTCTGTTCCACACAAAGCATTCCTAACATTCTCCTCTCTCTCTCTCTCTCTCTCTCTCTCTCTCTCTCCTTTTCTTTGATCCTGTGTTTTCCTCACTGGAAGTATATTGTGAGATATCTCGCTGAACGAAGTAATCGCTTTCAGAATCATTCCGGGTGAAAGCGAGCAAATTGTAAATATCGATTCAATCTCTAATCATCTTTCTCTTTGTTCCAAACATGAAGCAGCGGCCGGCAGATATCAACAGGTCAGCAGATCATCATGCACAATGCATGATGCTCACCGGAAGTCCAACCGAACAGGAATCCGTGACCTGGCAGAGGAGACGAAGATGATGATTACGGGGTGAGGGGCGAGCAAACAAGGGGAAAGGTGAGGGGGAAGCGTAAGAAGGAGGAGGAGAAGAAGAAGAGGAAGAGGAAGAGGAAAGAACCAACTGGGGAGACGGGGATTGATAGCTTTAATGGGATTTGAAGAGTCTGTTGGGGGCAGAGGGACGTTGTGTTTACTTCCCCTTAAATACTGGACTCTCTCTCTCTCTCTCTCTCTAAATAATTCCTCCTTAGATGGGGTGACTCCAGGATCTGTTATGGTCAAGCCCTACATTTCTCTCGTCTTCTCCGTTTCGTGTTTTCTCGGACTATTGGCAACCACCTGGAGAGCTCATTTATACTACATTCATTCCCGACTATTCTCGTCCGTAGATTAACCTGGCAGCATTTTGAGCATCGTAATGCGGTGTATATTTCCCTGGATACAGAGAGAAACGAGACCGTCTTCAATTGGAGACAAATCTGGCAAGAAATCACGGCGTTTTTGCGCAATCTTGATCAAGGCGGAAGCGCCTGTTTATATGATGAAAACCCAGGTCAAAGACCCTCGAGCGTTTTACCTGATGACCTGTGATCTGAGTCAGGGAGGATTGACGTGAGCATCCGGCGCGGATGATGAGAGCATTATTTTCTCAATGATGAGAGCATTATTTTCTCAAAATAAATTTCAGTATCTTGAACACTGTAAGAAGCACTGATTAGACCTATTTGGACTATTGTCCACTAATATGGTATGGTCTCTTTCCTGGTTACTGTAATTAAATAAAACTAGTACTACTATTCTCCTTGTATAAACTATAAGGAGAATAGTAATACTAGTTTTATCTATGTGTTTATTTATTTATTTTTTTTCATTTTAATAAATGGGGTCTCTTCTTTCTGATTTCCCTTTACCTCGTCTTACATCTTCCTAATGAACATCATATTCTCTGGAAGCTTGAATTTCAAGTCAATGACCCCATTGGTGGGCTCGTTCCATATGAATAGGTTTCATCCTCTGACTGATATTAATTGGGGGAGTGGTATGTAGTCTCACAAAAGAATACCACACTCGCTTGGCTCTCTTTACTATGGCCGAATAAAAGCGAAGAAACTGAAAGTTGTAAGGTCTGCACCTTCTAGAGTGAGTGAGTGTGTGTGTGTGTGTGTGTGTGTGTTCGTAAGTAAATGAAGTAAAACACTCACACGTTGCAGCCTTGTACCAGGTCTTTTTATGCGATTCATGATTATACAGCAATCACAAAGCTACTCCACTCAGGAGTAATGAGCAGCAGGGACGAACATTGTACTAGTCACGTCTGACTGGTCGCTACTCTTTTATACTTGATATCTCGAATTGATTTTCCTTGTTAGTGCGTAGTGAATAAAGACTGCATTTGCTAAAGGGAAGAGGGAGTTATGAGAGATTTGTGTCATTTCCGGTTTAAGTCATTGCAAAAGCTTATATATATATATATATATATATATATATATATATATATATATATATATATATATTATATATATATATACTTCTTTCATTATCTCATTTCCCTTTCTCCGTCTCTCTCTCTCCATCGCCACTCTAACTTCCTTCTTCCAGTTTCCAGCCGTCAATCATTCCAACGCTGCGATAGTACTACATTTCCAACTCCTGGTGAAATCGAAGGTTTGGAAGAGGCAGGCCTCTCGGTGCCTTAATACGGACGGGAATTGCTTACACTGATTTTCTGAGACGCGCACCTCTCTCTCTCTCTCTCTCTCTCTTTCTGTCATGCTCACTTCACTTAAATACTTACTCTTCAGCGTTGATGGTTTTGTGACGTTACGCGTCATGACACTGGACACTAAAATTACGTATTTGTTCTCTCTCTCTCTCTCTCTCTCTCTCTCTCTCTAAATCAAGAATCTTCTGCCTCATCATAAAAAAGAGGTGGGGCTTGTTCCAATGGTGCGGTCTTCATATCCGTAGGTAAATATCGATGAAGATGTATTTCCTTCGTGTAGAGAGAGAGAGAGAGAGAGAGAGAGAGAGAGAACTTCGTCGAGTACGTCTTATAAAGTAGGGGCAATTTCTTTAATACAGTTACCGTAGGTCTAATTTTGGAGGGAACGGCTGGTGGAAGTTATGTCCAGAGTAGGCCTAGGTGTGAAAGAATGAATACGGATGCTTGGAGTAGCTTGCGGTGAAAAGTGTCGCGTGGGGCAATGGCTGCTCGGAAAGTCTTCCGAAGAACGCAGCGGTTATAAATAGATTTGACGGGGAGGCCGTGTGATAACGAAAAGTCCGTGAATTAGTAAGAACAGCAGCGTGAACAACCTTGCCAAGATGGCATTGTTGTGGAGAAACACCTGTTTGTACTGATGAGCCCGTTGAGAAATCATCTCATTATTATTATTATTATTATTATTATTTTCTTCTAAAAGGTCCACAATAATACAAAGTGTTAAGAGTCCGTGTATAATTTTGTTGTAACTAATTGTTCATTTGGACTAAAGATGAACCCAGGGAAGGGTTCGAAAGCTTTTTGTATAGTCTTAAAAATTATGCACGGACTCTTGTTGACCCTCTTAGAACATTATATATACTCTCGCGATAGAGAGTTTTTCCCTACCATTATTATTATTATTATTATTATTATTATTATTATTATTATTATTATTATTATTATTATTATTATTCAGAAGATGAACCCTATTCATATGGAACAAGTCCAACAAAGTAGCCATTGACTTGAAATTCAAGATTCCAAAGCATATGATGTTCATTAGGAAGAAGTAAGAGAAGGTAAAGGGAAATACAGAAAGAAGAGATCTCACTTATTAAGAAAAGAAAAAAATATATCAATAAATAGATAAAAGAAAATGTATTCAAATGCTAGAAGAATAGTATTAGGGTAATAATGCATGAAGTTTTGAAGTTCAAATTGCACGACGTCGTGATAAGGAACAAAAGTTTAACGATTGTGTCGAAGAGAGAAAGGATTCCCATTTAGGTAATTCTCCCCAGAAGGCTAAGGTGAGGAAACAAACTTCCTGAGATCTAGGTAAGGAAGTGTAGGGAAAGGTGCCCACTTAGGAAAGCTTAAGGAGAAGGTCTAGTTGAGGGCAGATGAGCACGTACTAGACGTTGAATTCTACCGAGAATGTATTTGTTTATATCAATAAGCCTAGAAAGATTAGGTAAGTATTGTTCGGTAATTAAGGCCATAGAAAGGGGTGGTCTTTGGAAAATCAGCTGGGTAGATACCCTCGCTCTTTACTGAAGAACGAAATCTTGTAGACAATATCACCCAGGATGTTTTGTCGAGTAAAAATGACAATCTGAAGGTGTTTTCTGAGATGGTTCAGTTATGCAATCAGAGTAACTCGAGTATGGTTTAGAGAGGGGTCAGTTTGGAACAGCTTTTTTTTTTCTTTTTTTTTTTTTTTTAATAAAAGGAACACAGTAATGAGGTCGGACCTTTAGCCAAGTTGTCACTGGTAAACGAATTAATTGATAAATTGATAAATAGACTCGTCTCTGTTCCTGACGTACAAAAACGAGTTATTATATTTCAAAGGATACTGGGCCTTTTATCTTCTTATTTGCAATTGATTAAAGGGTTATTTTTCAGCGTAAAACACAAAGGATACAAAAACAAATTGATTTTAATTGCATGGTTTGTCGACAAAATAAATTAGAGATCTGATCCCTTTGGCGTGCGAAGTGGCCTACGCATTTCTCTCTCTCTCTCTCTCTCTCTCTCTAAATAATGTCTTAGATGGGGTGACTCCAGGCAAAAGACACACTCATAACCTTTCTTTACATCCATCATGGTCAAGCCCTACCTTTCTCTCGTCTTCTCCGTTTCGTGTAGATAACTATGACTTTCGTTTCGTGTAGATAACTATGACTTTCGTTCGTATCATCTTAAGGTAGCCTATGACAGCGCGGGCTCTTAGCTCTCTGGAGCAGTTTGTGACAACGGATAATAAAAAATGGCCATCAATCTATCCTTTCAATGCTATATCTATAACGATATGGAGTCCAGGAAGAGGAATAACCACTGGCTACTTGACAAGAAGCGCTTATGAATATAGAAGATCACATTTTACATTTCGCCGCTCGTAAAATGTCGTCACGGAGTGGAATCCAGAGAGAATCATGTTGATATCTTCTCCGAAATCACCGTGGGGTTCATCCAAGAGGAAAATGGGAAAAATGGGAGACATTTCGAGAAGGAGAAGAATGTGGGTGGAAACTTTCTGCGCTATTTCTAGCAGCGTTTGAAATATGTAATTTCCTCCTCCTGTCGGGAAAATGCAAATGGGTGTTCTGAGGGAACACGGAGAATGATATGAAATATCGTTATTTGACGAAAATTCGACGCCGCTGCTGCTGCGCTGCCAGACGCTTTCTTTTGAAGGGGGTTAGATGTTACTTGGCGCGTCTCCGGAAATTGTCAGCAGGATTGATAGACTATTAATCCTGACTATTAGAGTCCGTGCAAAATGGCCGCCCCGTTTGTTATACCAGCGCCATGGGATGAGGGTCAATACAAAATCAAAAGACTATAAATATCAAAATCACAAACATAAGCAAAAATATAAGAAAACGGCGGGAGCTATTATGGT
>NC_087207.1:77619617-77624617 GCF_015104395.2 Macrobrachium nipponense
GATCATCCACCCTCCAGTTTTCAAACATACCAAATTGCAGCCCTCTAACCTAGAGGACATTTAATTTCCTAGGCAACAGTCCACATAACAAAATTAACACAATTAAAAACAAGTAAAGAATGCGCCCACGAAATCGATTTTCCTGTCCGATGGTGGCTTCAGTCACAGCCCATAAAACTCTTAACCTCGGTCCGTGAAACTCAGCTGCGGCCCAGTGGTGGCCTATGTTGTTGGTAGCTACAGCGCTACCAGAAGTACGATTTTGGCTAACTTAAATCTTAAATAAGATAAAACTTACTTATGCTAAAGGGTTGTCATTTGGTACTTTTGATGAAAAGGTGGATGATCAACATTCCAATTTGCAGCCCTCTAGCCTCACTAATGTTCAAGACCTGAGGGCGGACAGACAGACAAAGCCGACGCAATATTTTTATTTTCCAGAAAACTAAAAATAATAAGAGCGGTGAATCCAGAAATGATCAAAAACACATCGAAGCAAATAAACAATCCATATACACGTAGAGGTGTTTTTCCTGACCCCTAATTATACCCAGGTTTCTTTTCCGACCGAATCCCTTTTCCATAGAAAGCGGATAAGAAAGTGCCAAGCTTTTCCTTTGATTCGGTCGTTAAATCGGACCAAAAAACCGTCCTTAATGAGATGCTCGACTAATCACGCTCACCCCCCCCCCCTTTTTTTTTATGAGCAATCGTCGGTAAATTACCTCTTTTAGGATGTCATTTGCCAAGGGACTTTTGGGGAGGTTAATGATCGCCAATGATGAGATGCCCCTGATTGAATGGGAAGAGTTCTTGAGGATTTGGCCTTATTTGACCTATGTTATAGAGAGATCTAACTTCTCAGGGGGAGTCTTTATCATGTCTCCAATCTCTTGGGTCTTTCACATATACTCTCACTCTCTCTCTCTCCCCCAGTTTCGTTGTCAAGCTTGCTTGATAGTTCGCTCGCTCTGTCTCTCTCTCTGTCTATATGTACCATAATGAATAACTTGATCACGAAGTATATAAAACGTGATGCTATTTATAA
This sequence comes from Macrobrachium nipponense, assembly GCF_015104395.2. Lineage (NCBI taxonomy): Eukaryota > Metazoa > Arthropoda > Malacostraca > Decapoda > Palaemonidae > Macrobrachium > Macrobrachium nipponense. The sequence goes on from NC_087207.1 coordinate 77,620,666, forward strand.
ATGAAGTTTTTTTGCCACGAAGGAAAAAATGAAAAAGCGAGATAGCCGAGTACTTTCGGTCCTGTTCGGACCCTTTACTGAAGGCAAACTTCAGTAAAGGGTCCGAACAGGACCGAAAGTACTCGGCTATCTCGCTTTTTCATTTTTTCCTTCGTGGCAAAAAACCTTTATATGTACCATAATGTGCGTGTCCATTTTACATATAATATCTAATAATCCTAAGTGGCCCCCAATGAAAGTCTAGACCCGCCACTGCATGAAACTATGAGATAGACTCAATTTTTTATGAAAGAATCAGGAACACAACAAATATCATCTGTGACTGAATCATTCACAGATTGATTTGAGTTACGAAAGAATGATAGTAGGCGGCATATCGCCTACGCCATAATTACAGGAATACATAATATGTTAATTATGAAAGAATAATCGAAGGATAAAGGTCATATAAGAAATTCACTGAGCCAATGGTAACATCGGTGCATAAATCGTAAACGCGGTAACGCTGTTCGCAAAAGAATCGCGAAATGTCGGACCACGAGAGAATCGGAAGCGGATTCGATTTGCTGGCGAAGGAAAAATCAGTCTAATCACGAGGTATACACACACAGAGAGATTCGTCCTTTTCAGAGAAACTGAGTCTCTGAAATTCTGAAAGGACGAGAGATGTATCTTTTCTCGCTTTCATTTTACCCACTTCAAGCCCGACTGGTTTATACTGGAGACTGGGGGAAAGCGGTCTCCAAGTTCGCTCAGTCGTCCGGGTCATCAGAAAGGAAATGGAGACGGCCTTTAATGAGTTCTTTGATTAATCATGCCGTCCTTTTTATGGGCAATCAAAGGTTAATAACCTCGTTCACGGTGTCATTTGCCAAGAGCCTTTATTAGGGGATATCGTGATGGAGGAACTGACCATCTCTGATTGGATGGGAACTTTTCTCTAGAACTCCACTTTAAAGTAGATATTTAGCCTCCTAAGTAGGCGACCCCCATTCATATAACTGTCGAAATCTCCTGCCATCGTAACGTTCAGGATGATGACTCTCAAACGGCAATTAACTTGAAATATCAGGTATGGTACTTTGATTATTCATGGTTGCTTATATTAGGCATGTATAGAATTTTTGTTCCAGCTAATCCCTAAGAATTATGACCACTCTAATCCCTCCTAGGAGAAACGCCTTACATTTCTCTCTGATGGTCACCCGTTTACTCGTTGTTGACAGCAACTTCTGTTTCCTCCCCCATCTCAAGTGGTGTTCCGTAAGGTTCTGTTCTTTCGCCTACTCTTTTCGTTTTGTTTATCAATGACTGTCTCAGTTCAGTCTCTTCTCTTAGCCATGCGTTTGTTAATGATTCAACCCTTCAAAGTCTTCTCTGGCGATCGCATCCACTTTGAGTTGCCATTGCTTTTTCTTTTGTCTCATCAGCGTGCATTGTTTGGGTATATGAATATATATATATATATATATATATATATATATATATATATATATATATATATATATATATATATATATATATATATATATATATATATATATATATATATATATATTATATATATATATATATATCTCTCTCTCTCTCTCTCAAGAGTAACAGGACGACGGTTATGTGTACATCAGTGCATACATTGTTCATCTATGAATATATCTCAGAGTAAAAGGACGACGGTTATGTATACATCAGTGTGCATTGCTTATTTGTCTATGGATGATCTAAATAAATTTACTAGAGGATTTCAGTGTCATTTTGTGAAGAATGAATTGTTATTTGGGATTGGTGTAGGTCCATAGAACTTACGTAACCTGTCAAACTCACCTTCCCTGTCACGGCGTAGGTATTAAGCAGGGTCGGGTTACGCCTGTCCTCTCACGGCATACGAGAGACCGGTTTTCGTGAAGAGCTTCCGAGTTCTTCGCCTGGTTTGATGTTTGAATGTGGTTTTGGTTTTATCTTCGTTTCTTTTAGTTTCTTTTTTTTCGTGGAGGGAAAGGGGTTGTTTTTGTGGGGAATTTTTTTTATAGGGCATCATATTTTGTGAAAGATTGCTTAGTTATTTAACGACTTTAGAGGCTGCGTGTACAAACTGAATAATAATAATAATAATAATAATAATAATAATAATAATAATAATAATAATAATAATAATACCAAGATCCCTGAAAAGGAATCTGGAAAAACTAGAGGCTGAAGTCGCTCCAGGACTCATGCAGAAGAGTGTGATCCTAGAAACGGCGCACATAGTAAGAAAAGGGATGAACTAAGGAGGCAGGATGCAACCTGGAACATCACAGTATAAATACCACCCAGTCGAATTGGAGGAGTGCGATAGACGAAAAAAAAAAGAAAATAATAGTAACAATAATAATGATAATAGGTTACGTCTTGAAATGGAGAAAAAAATTCACAGTTATGTATGGGTAAATATATGTATCCATACATAACCTGTGAATTTTTCCTCCAGTAAATAATAATAATAATAATAATAATAATAATAATAATAATAATAATAATAATAATAATAATAGGCTAACTATAAGTGAAAGAGTGCAAGACCGATCAGATATTGTTAGATATTGTGAAATAATCATGAAAATTCAAAGGAATCTATATGTAAGGACAGCTCGATGTAATAGAGAAGGCAAATCATACGGCGTGATGAAATAAACGCAAAGGGTACACATACTCAGCAAATAAATTCATCAGCAATGAAAAAGAAGTGAAAGTGGACAAACTAGTGGTTATATCAAGAAATGAATACAATGACAGATAACCATGTCTGCTTATATGCCAGACAGTAAATGAAATAAAACTTGCACAGTCAAAGCAATACATTCTGGATGTAAATTTATGTAAAGAAGGTTTTAGAAAAACTCACAGAGAAAGTTATAAAGATAACTGTTGTATCAGTCAACTGAAAAACGAAAATATCACGCACAGTCGACTGAAAGTATATTTATATGTATTTATGTATGTATGCATGTGTTTTTGCATGCATGTATGTATGAAATAATAGACTGGTCACTAGCGGATCCCCCCAAGAAAAATAATGACAAAATGATAATATTGAAGATTTAGATAACATAAATAAGATATGGAAATGGGTAAAATTGTTTAAAATGTATTATAGAAAAATAATACAATTTTGAGAAAAAAAAATCTTAACGATAATAATAATAGAATCGGATATTTCCTGGTAGAATAGGCGATTGCAGTCCACTTAGCAATTTGTACTTAAATAACTATATATATATATATATTATATATATATATATATATAGTATATTATATATATATATATGTATGTATATGTATATATATATATATATATATATATATATATATATATATATATATATATATATATATATATATCTATATATATATCTATATATACTACTACATATATATATATATATATATATATATATATATATATATATATTATATATATATTTCTAAAGACTGGTTATATGTTATTTCGTAGAGCCAGCTGTATACTCTTGCTTGAGATGTATAGAAACCAGTTGCCATCTCCCAAGAAATTAAAAAGGGCTATTACACTGATATAAGTCAATATTCTCGGCACGTGGCATCGTTTAAACAATTGACATCTGTTGCTGAAACTACAACAGAGTGGAGCTGCTGAAACTTGAGTAGACTGAACGAGGATGAGAACAAAATTCGCTGTGAGGTTTGTTTGTTTGTATGGTGTTTTTGCGTTGCATGGAACCAGTGGTTATTCAGCAACGGGACCAACGGCTTTACGTGACTTCCGAACCACGTCGAGAGTGAACTTCTATCACCAGAAATACACATCTCTCACTCCTCAATGGAATGGCCGAGAATCGAACCCGAGACCACCGAGGTGAGAAGCAAACGCCAAACCAACCACGCCACTGAGGCGCTAAGAACAAAAATCGCTGTGATGGTTATACTCGTAGTG
>NC_087207.1:77629617-77637117 GCF_015104395.2 Macrobrachium nipponense
TTTCTACGAAACGCATTTCTTGCGGTTGTCAGACGAACGTAGGTGGATACTTACCCTTTCTTTCCCTTGCATTGCCGTTCAGTAAGCAGCTAAATACGCGAACTGAAAACCGTTTTGTGCTCGCGGCATCTGCAAGAAAATACTGCGACTGAATTCTGATAAATTATGCTGGGCATCTCCTCGTTATTTGCACTTCGAAAGACAAGGATTGTATTACAGTGAAATTTCTGTTAGTATCGATCCTAAGAAATAAAAATGAAATCAAACAAGCAACGTTAAAAGCAGTTACTGTTTTTGTTTCTGTAATCTTGGGCTGGCTCTGAACAAACCTATTTGGCTTCTTAATCGGACGCTTCCCTTCTCTTTGTGTGTTACGTAACGCATACATTGGTACTGATGAATGAAGCACTTCGTGTAACACGGAGAGAGAGAGAGAGAGAGAGAGAGAGAGAGAGAGAGAGAGAGAACCTGACAAGCCCGAAGGCGATGGTTATATTATCAGATTATGACTTTCCAATTCTGAAATCCTGTCTTTTACTGGCGATATAATGTAGCAGAATAGAAATAAAAATCAAAAGGGCCTATCCTGGACCTCGAAATTTCCGTTAATTAATACTTTTGCGGTATTTTTTACTAAACGCCATCAATGTCTTGCAAGGAGATTCAGTGAGCGTCTCTAAAATCCTGCATATTGAGTTTTCTTCAGGCCAATATAATCCACCTTTTGATTTTGTTGTTTTAGACAGAAGGAGGGAATAAAGCCATGTGTACAAAAACTAAGAAACTTCGGTAAATGTTAGTTGAATCTCAGAAGTTGTAACTTGATTTTCAGCATTAAAAAAAGAAAGAAAAAAAAAACAGAACGCGGCTGAAGCTGAACGGTCAAAATAAGGGAAGCTGGAGAGAACTTTTTAATTGGGGGTGGGGGTCGTGTTGGGGGGAGGGGACACGTGCGTCAGTTATCGAGGATATGACGTCACCGATACAAAGTGCCTGAAGTATGCAGGTTAGAGTTCCTGTTGTAGTAGTAGTAGTAGTATGAAGGCTTTACCTTTGTATCGGCCCCTCCAATTCTTTTTTTTTTACCTTTGTTGATTTAACTTTTATCTCTTCTCTATTCGGTATTTCTTATTTCATGATATTCCGTTTTATACACACAAAACACACACATATATATACACACACACGTATATGTAAACATTTTATTCGTCCAAAACATTGTCTTACCACTGCTTTGTTATATCTTACTATTCATGTCCATCTTTCGAATTTGGCCCTCAAACCTTTTTTGTTTTAAGTAGAAAAAACTATCTTGCCGGCTTTGTCTGTCCGTCCGCCCTCAGGTCTAAAAATGCTACGGAGGCTAGAGGCTGCAAATTGGTATTTTGATCATCCATCCTCCAATCATCAAACATACCAAATTGCAACCTTCTAGTCTTATTAGTTTTGATTTTATTTAAGGTTAGCGTAAGCGATGGATCGTGTATCTGGCAGCGCTTTCCGGGGCCATGGGACGCACCCTGACTCTACCGCATCTGGTGGGGAACTGGAGAGGTGCCGGTCATAGTTGATGGTTTTATACAGCATGATACGGTTTAATGAAAGTTCGATTGTGCTGATGAAACTTCTGCGCATTTTTTACTTGCTTTTCCATTTCCTGTTTCTGTGTTGAGTTTCTGTTTTTTTATATTGGAAACCTCCCTAAACAACTCATCATATTTAACCTGTTAATTGGTAATTTCATCAGTTTTATTAAGGTTTGAAAGGTTTAACAGGAGGAAAACCTCGTAGCTGCGCTATGAAACAATTGTTTGGAGATTGTAAAAAGCATGATGGAAAAAAAGAGAATATGAAAGAAGGTACAGTAAAAGGAATGAAAGGAGTTGAAGCTGGGGGCCGAAGGGACGCTGCAGAGAGCCTTTACTAATGCTTACAGTGCACCGCATGAAGTGCACAGACGGTACTACGCCCTTACGGGGATTTTATTTTATTTCATTGTTTATTTATTTATTTCATAAAATTCAATTTCATAACGCAAATTTCCTCTTTATGTCTTCATTTCCAATCTTTAGGGGAATTTCCCGGAAAGAATTATTCTTCCTGTAGTTATCATAAAGTGTCTTATATGGTCTATGTTGACTTCCTGTTTTTTCACTGCATTCTTTTCGAATGTAAATTTCTACGGTGTTTATACACCTCTCAATAGTGATTTACGATAACACCAAGTTTTTTTTTTTTTTTTTTTTTTTTTTTACAGGTTAACTTTTCAAATAAACCGAAGGTCTGACGTCCACAGTCAGTTTTATTAACCTTATTTATTTCAGGAGGAAATCCTTATTTTCCAGCAGGTTTCTTTTGAAAGTTTTATTTTTCTGACAACCAACAATCTAATTCCCATTTTTCAACTCTCCTGGTTCCAATATATATATATATATATATATATATATATATATATATATATATATATATATATATATATATATATACATATACATCTATATATAGGCATACATGCGTTATATATATATATTATTATATATTATATATATATATATATAATATGCATAAAACAGACGTACATACACACATATATATACATATATTATATATGCAATTCCAGGGTATATTCGGCCATATTGCTTTGGTCGATACGCATGTTCCGTAATTCGTTAAATGGTCCTCGTTACCTTATTAAACACACACACATACGATATGTACATATATATATATATATATATATATATATATAAGATATATATAGATATAGTGTATATGTATATGTATATATATAATATATGCATATAACTTTATACATGTGTGTATTGTATGTATGTTTATACTTGTGTGCGTGTGTCAAATATTAAGCTATATATGTTTCTTGATATAATGCCAACAGATATATTCTACTTTTAAGATCTTAAAAAAAATACGTTCTTTTTTTATATATTATATTTATTGTAACTCATTCAGTAATGAAACAAGTGCCCTTGCGAATTTCACATCAAATATTTAGATATTTCTCCAGTTCGTAAGGTGCTAAATCTTGAGTAATTCTAAGTGTTTTGTCGTTCTTGCCTCTGAAAGAACCGCATTTGTTGATTCAGCTTTTTGAAGAAGTTTGAACACGAGGTTCTCTGGGACTGTAGTCATGAATTAGCCACAGTTTCTTGAATATCTATTGCCTAAAGAATTTTGTCAGTGCGCTTACCTCTACGAATTGTCAGCTGTGTATTAGAGAAGATTATGGATAACTTATTCCATTACTCTGATACCTTGGTTTCTAAATCACCCGGTATATATATACTTGTTTCATAACCTTCCCACCATAGCTTCTTGAAGATTATACAATAACGTGTCTCATAACCTTGCTAGCAAGGTTTTTTAAACATTCTCCACTGGCATATATTTCAATGTGCCTTTCAGTATGAAGAAACAAATCCACTGATATGTATCATGGGTACATAACTGTTGATTGGTTTTCCCGTTTCAAGACTACTATGAGTATTATTTAAATAAATATTTCGTATTTACTATGAGTATTATATAAATAAATATTTCAGTATTTGCCTATTTGCGTATTGCTAATACCAGTTTTATTTTCAATCTTGCATGCTAACATATTTTGATAAATGTGGGACGATCTCATATCTTGAAATTACGTAAACAACCAAAGGTGGGAATTTGCATTTTATAAATGTGACTAGTCTCTAAATCAAGATATCAAGTTGTTTGTTTATTTACCTTTATTTATTTGCTAATTCACCTTTATTAATTGTTAATTCGGTTACCGGTTTTCTCTACGAACCCAATTTATAGTTATTGTAGTCTGCGTAAGCTCGCCTAGCAGGCTAGCAAGTTATCAGTACCATCATCGGCCTATTCAGTTAATCTCTTTGGCGATAGTCTATGAATTTACCTAAAGCAAAAATCTTAACAAAGGAAGCCTTTTCTCTCAATATATACGTATGTGGCCCACTTTTAAACTGTTCCCAAATACATTAAGAATGAAATTTATCTTTCCTCTACGCGCCCGACTGAACACAAAGACAAGGGTAGCTACCGAACAACCACGGCAACAGCATGCTCACAGGTTGCTACGTTCGTTGCTAACCTCCTCCTCCGCACGCAGCAGGGAAATACCTTCACGCCGAATAATGATTCCCTTTTCCCACAGAAACAGAGAAGAGAATGTGCCCGGAAACTCACGCCGTCGAGCTCAGGGCGGCACACGTGATTCGGGAGAACACTCCTTTAAATAGTTTGAAAAGGGGCGGAAACGTGAAAGCCAAGGGAACACTCACTGCCCTCTCAACCGCGTTCCTCGGAGGCCTGCTGTATACACCTACTTCGCACCACTGCTACCACAACACTGAAATGATCTCGTTTCTCCCGCCGCTTTTCTTCTTCCCTCGATGCTCTCTCCCTTACTCCCTGAGTCCTGACTCCCTCCCTCTCTCTCTCTCTCTCCCCCCTTCTTACATGACATTCCCCCAACACGTTGGGGCCTCTCTCTCTCTCTCTCTCTCTCTCTCTCTCTCTCTCTCTCTCTCTCCATCAGCGGTCAGGGAGCGAAAGGACTACGAAAACTTTAACAAGGGAATTTCCATATTGATTCGCCGGGTCACGCGTGTGGCAAATATCGGCTGCTCTGAACGTTTCGTTGAATGAGGATGCCGGGTAGATAGAATAAAAAAATAAAAAATAAAAGAATTCGCAAAAAACAGACAGTAGCTGTTGTTGTTGACGTTGTTGTCTCTCTGTTTGTTGCCACCAATTGTCAGCGGGACCTTTAGAAGCGGCGAGGGGAGTCGGGTCTGTAACACCCGTCGGGTCTAGGGGAAAAACGACACAGCGCAGGGGAGGAACGCACGCGTTTGCTAGGGGAAATTCAAGGGGTTTCAAACTTGACTCTGACGGCAGGATGTAATGTTAAAGAGTTTTTCGCTTACTCGGGGAGTAAGCCTACTAATTACTTTGTTGTAATTCTTGTTGGGGGTAGGAAAGCCTAAAAAGCTCTGAAAAAAGTGTTTTGCTTTGAGTTTTTAAAGATAGAGAAATTTTAGGATAGGATATTTATGATTTATTTATGAGATTGAAAATGTAAAAAATAAATGATGTGCATGTTAAACAGTACAAAACAATTATTTCTAATAAAATATAGCGTATTTTATTTTAATTTTCGTTGGTGAAACAACGCGCTATTTGACCGTAGATTTTAGCACACGCTCCGAGTAAGCTGGAGATCAGATCACGCCTTGTTTTTAAAAGCAATCTAATTTTTAATTGCCTTGGTCAGGATGATGGGCAACGTCCGCCTAATATTATTACGTTCACAGCTGCTGCTCTCTGATATCTGTTAGAGTAAATTCATTTCTCTCTCCTCTCTCTCTCTCTCTCTCTCTCTCTCTCTCTCTCTCTCTCTCTCATACAACATGATTACAAATACACGCTCCCGCGCGTGAGCACATACCAATGCATCGAACCGTTAATCTTTGATCAAGTTTTCTAGAAAGATAAGTAGATAAACAAAAAGGTAGGTTCTTTAAATTGTTGTTATTATAAGAGTCTCAAACTTTTGTTAGAAGTTTCTATTGCGCGTAGGAAGTTGGAAAGTTATAATCACCATAATTTTTATGAGCGCGATTTTTATTTTCAATATGTAAAAGTTATTACTATTTTACAGAACATTGTTATCATTGTTAGTGGTAATGACTGAGGAAGATATCGGAAAGGGTGCCAGTAACGTGAATTATTGTATTTCCAAATATTTCAAATTGCAAAATGTTATTAAAAACGGTTGCTTTATAAACAGTAAATTCAAAAAGTGCAAAGCTTTCGATTATATAAAAGAGAAGCGTATATATTTTTGTATCGTGATGTATTTAGCATTTGTTCCATGAAAAATATTTAATGCGTTCGGGATTACTTTACTCAAGAGAGATGGTTGTCTGTGTGTTTACAGAAGCGCGCACATTTGAGAGAGAGAGAGAGAGAGAGAGAGAGAGAGAGAGAGAGAGAGAGAGAGAGAGAAGGACTCTAGGTTTTGTCGAGATAGAAATGTTGATAAAGGGACAAACTCAGTGAAATTTTCTATTAGATATAAGAGAGAGAGAGAGAGAGAGAGAGAGAGAGAGAGAGAGATAGGCTAAACAAAGGCAGACAGACATATGGAGATATATTCCTTTTAGACATGACATAGTTGCGCTAGGTTTCCTGTTTGAGAAGAGAGAGAGAGAGAGAGAGAGAGAGAGAGAGAGAGAGAGAGAGAGAGAAATGCCACAGTTAACAGCGGCGAATGTCCAGAGACGAAAGAGTAACTTGGGATTACGCTTCCTGGCCGTCGGTAAACTCCGACGAGAGAGCTTTCGTAACTCCTTGATGACGACTGACAGCGGGGCAGGGTGCCCCCAGTGAGCCGTCCAGCCAATCGCACAGATGGGTATAATGAAGAGTTATTCATATGGACAGAAATTTTAGGTCTAGGGAGGGGGCTGTTCACACTCTACGCGTGCAACATGCTCAGTGTTGACCATGGCTTTAAAAGCAAGTCATCAGGAAGGTCTAGCTATAGCATTTCATTTTAAAGTTAAGACAATGTATTTCTTTGCTGTCTCCCCTCAGTCACTTCTCCCTTTTCCCTCCTTTTTTTCTCAGGCCTGGGCTAGATATAGACATGAGGCTGCAAGTTCCAACGTTAAATCTCTTCTTTCTGCTTTTCCCTTTACCTTCTCTTGCTTTCTAATGAGCACCATATTCTTTGGAAGCTTGAATTTCAAGTCAGTGGCCCCTGTGGTGGGCTTGCTCCATATGAATAGGGTTCATCTCGTGGATAATAATAATAATGATAATACTTAGGAAGCAGGCCCTCTCTCAAGCATGCTTTATTAAAAGTAATGGCTACTTCAGCAGCGTTACACTTGTAGAGATTCTTCTCTATTTTCCGAATAGCGGCTTTTCCGTGCTACTTAAACAGGCTAGTAGAGAGCCTACAGAGGTCATGATCAAATACAGAGTCAAAATTGGTGTATGGATTTGAATTTTACAGATAAACTATGATACCATAGTCATCAATGTCATAATGATTCTCTCTCTCTCTCTCTCTAGCCTGTTTAAGTAGCACGGAAAAAGCCGCTATTCGGAAAATCGAGAAGAATCTCTACAAGTGTAACACTGCTGAAGTAGCCATTACTTTTAATAGAATAATAATAATAGTAATGATAGAGTTCCAGGGTAGGAAAATATTATCGAGTCTCTAATCTCTCTTTTTCATTACTTCACCTTCAATATAGAAAAAAAAAAAAAAAAAAAGATACCGGAAAGAGACGTATAAATATGGAGTTTTACATGGTTATTTAGTACGGCCATAACTGCACCTTTAACCGAGAGAGAGAGAGAGAGAGAGAGAGAGAGAGAGAGAGAGAGAGAGAGAGAGAGAGAGAGAGAGAGAGACAACAGCCTTTGAAGTTCCTGCAAATATGGCAAGAATTTTCATTCTTACGA
>NC_087207.1:77639617-77734617 GCF_015104395.2 Macrobrachium nipponense
CCATCATATATTCCTAGATCGTGTAGATCTGCTAGAAATTTCAAATATTTGTTAAGGTATAGTTCACTGTACGCGGACCACTGTAGGCTTTACTTAATGTTCTTTGCAGGGTCCCTTGAGCCCCCAGCTAGCCTCAATAACTTCCCTTGCCTTTACTGTATCTCCGTTCTTATTCTCTCTCTTCCATCTTATTTTCATCAACACTGTAACTGCCAGGTTTTCCTCCTGTTGCGCCTTGCAAACTTCCTTTGCTCTCAGTTTCCTTTGCAGCACAGAATGACCTCAAGGGTTCCAGCGTTTGGGCTTGGGCCTTAAATTTTATATTCCATCCCATTCCATTCCATTCCCGGTTTACCCGTTTTCTTTGGACTTGTAAAGATTTCAACCCCCCCCCCTAACCCCAAAAAATTCTTCATGAAGTTTCACTGCGTTTCCATTAAGTTTTATAGAGCCTAATAATAATAATAATAATAATAATAATAATAATAATAATAATAATAATAATAATAATACTGTCGTTGTGGTGGTCAGTTGCTGGATGACGACCTCCAAGTACCTGACCGTCTTCCCCTTCAATTGGGCTGAATATCTGGCTGCCGGACGAAGCTTCTCTGTTGCCAGAGGTTCCATTTACGTCGTTGTCGTTTTAATCCTTAATTTCTTTCCATCATTGCTGAGTTTTGCTATTTAACCCATAGCTGGACCCTACCCCATCAGGAATAGGTACTCATTTACAGCTGAGTGGACTGAGGAAATTATGGTAAAGATCCTTTTCCAAGGAATCAACGCCGAGGAGAGCGGTCACCCATCCAACTACTGACCAGCCCCAATGTTGCTTAACCTGCCCATTGACGACCTAACCCATTCTGCCACGGCCCCACAAAGTAAGAAAACGGCGCACATAGTAAGAAAAGTGATGGACTCCTAAGGAGGCATGATGCAACCCGGAACCCCACACTATAAATACCATCCAGTCGAATTGGAGGACTGTGATAGACCAAAAAAATAATAGTAATAATATACTTTTTGTCATGTTCCAGGCATATACAAATACAGCTCGCAGGCACACGTTTAAGAGCAGCCTGATTCTGTTTATTTCAGCATTTCGTGTTAGAACGAGACAAGATTGATCAGTAATCGTGATATCATATTTGGCCGAGCAAATATTGACTGGATTTGTCTATTGAACACCGCTCTCAAAAATGGACAGCAGTCATCACTGTCGGTGCTTATACTCAATTTATCGTTTTGGTAATTCTTCCGTAACAAGCAGCTAGGATCTGATGATCAAGGAAAACAAGACACGAGAGAGAGAGAGAGAGAGAGAGAGAGAGAGAGAGAGAGAGAGAGAGAGAGAGAAATTAACTATATTTCATGATATAAACAAATTTAAAAAAGTAAAGAAAGAAGAGAGAAGAGAGAGAGAGAGAGAGAGAGAGAGAGAAATAAACTATATTTCATGATATACATTTAAGTAAAGAGAGAGAGAGAGAGAGAGAGAGAGAGAGAGAGAGAGAGTGAATTAACCATATTTCATAATATAGTATATCTAACTAGAGATAACTTGAATGCATATTATGAAATATAATTTAATTCTCTCTCTCTCTCTCTCTCTCTCTCTCTCTCTCTCTCTCTCTCTCTTTACTTAAATGTATATCATGAAGTATAGTTTATTTCTCTCTATGGAACTAGAATTCACGAATAATAAAAATTCCTCAGTGTGAAATACGGTCGAAAGAGGTTGTGCTTTTCCGCAGCTGTTCATGATGACGTCACTCTGCGCATGCGCACAGAGGTCTTATTTTTTGGGGGAGCTGGAGTTGAGAGAAGACCTCCTCGTATTTTCTAGACCTTGTCAGGGACAATCTTCCCTTCGGCTGGTGGTGACAGGTCACAAGGCATGACCTCGCTGTCTTGAGGCCCTCAAGATTCCTCGTCGGAATCTTGTTGAAATGTAATGAAAGGTAAATTAGACGGGATATTGTCAAGAAGGCTCAGCAAATATGCAATAAATTGTTACTTAAAATGACTTTTAAGTAACAATTTATTTATTTATGTATTTACTTTTTCTTTTGGTATTGAAAAAAGTGAAATTGAATGAGTTTTAGGTCTCTCTCTCTCTCTCTCTCTCTCTCGTCTCTCTCTTCTTCTCTCTCTCTCTCTCTCTCTCTCTATATATATATATATATATATATATATATATATATATATATATATATATATATATAGCCACCTTTCGGGACTAAGTTATCATTCTATGCCAATCGTCCACCCATACCTATCAGAGTCGGGTCAACCGCGGTACCAATTTCATTTCTTAAATAGTGTGTCTATCTGCCCATCCTCGCCCTGGTTTCGAACTGCCCCCCGCTCCCCCCCCCCCCCACCACCCCTCGTAGGAGAGAATGCTACAGATCTCACCAATCTGGTTAGCTAAACAGAAGTAAATAGTTTGTTGTAACTGCTGATGGACATAAGCTACAAAATCCGATGCGAGTTGCTCATTTACTTCAATGTAATTCAGGAAAGTCAGGCGAAGGTGAAGGTATATACGTAGTCCCTTTAATGGCGGTCCCTCTTTAACTTCTGGGAGTCTCCAGAGGAACCTTTAAACTGCACCTAAGGTCACCGCCTGCAGGAAGTGGGGAAGAAAGCCCTTGTCAACATTATAGCTCCTTCTCTGATTACTCCAGACTGTCTGAGGGCGTCGAGGAAGGAAGGAAGGAAGGAAAGAGAGGGAAAAGAGGACGAGAGGGAGGAAGAGGGCGCCTTCTTCATCTCTAATGAAGGTATTCATTCCTAGTCTTTCGATCCTCTGGTAATGACGACGATACTCACCCCACTTCCTACTTTTGTTGGTCTCTATATTGGGATTTTCTCAGTTCCCTCTATTCTCTGCTTCCAAGAGAATAGAAGAAAAATTAGATCCCTTCGTTACTGTAGAGTTCATTCTGCGTTTATTTGCTCTTACTGTCGTTCCTTTGTCTCAACTTTTTGGAGATTACATCAATTGCCGGATTTTCCGTTTAGGTGGAATATCACATTTTTCTTCCACCTCGATAAGTCACTTTGATATATATATATATATATATATATATATATATATATATATATATCTATATATATATATATATTATATATACATATATATATATATACACTAATATATATATATTATATATATAGTATATATATATATATATGTATATATATATATAAATAGATAGATAGATAGATATATTGATAGTTAGATAGATATTAGTTTTACTAACTTCCTCGTCGAACTGTTTGTTGATTCTAATAGCAAGCATCAGATTTTGAGAACTCGTTCCAAAAATTAAGCGAATAAGTACAGTAAGTACTTTAAGAGCTTAAATCGAATACATACGAGTAAAAAGAATCTTTTAAGGTGCGTGTTCTTGGGCTTTTATTGTTGGTAATTTTTTTGAATAACTGAAACATACACATCGTCTGAGTGGTTATTTGTAGGCAAGTAAAAACAAGTGAAAATGCGCCGAAGTTTCTTCGGCGCAATCGAATTTCCTTAACAACGCATAATGCTGTATAAAACCGTCAACTACGACCAGAGAGACCAGACCCGGTGGCCGGCACGGTGGCACCTCCGCGCTTCAGTTGCTTCCCAGATGCGGTAGAGTGTGGGTGCGTCCCACGCCTCCGAAGCACTGCCAGATGCACGATCGATGGCTAACTTTAACCATAAATCAAATCAAAACTACTGAGGCTAGAGGGCTGCAATTCGGTACGTCCACTTATACACGAGTATGTATCTGTATATTATATTATGTATACATATAAATACAATATATGTATACACACACACATATATATACATATATATATATATATATATATATATATATATATATATATATATATATATATATATATATATATATATATGGTCAGCTGTCACACTGTATAATCTTTTAATTGTCTTGTCCCTGTGTCTGAGCAGTTGGACTTAATCTTTTTGTTTTTAAATTGTACCCATGTTTATGCTTGTTTGGAAAGGTTACTCATTCTCCAGGTGTGCCGGATTCTAGGTACTAATCTCCTTATAATCCCTATCTGTCAGTTATACGATCTTTCCTGTACTGTAAATTCCTCATGTAAGTCAGTTTGTCTGCTGAGTAAAGGACGTCGAGTCGAAAGATCTTGCAGAAACTCCATTGCTTAGGGATTTATCACATTCCAAACTTTCGTGATTCAGTTATATATATATATATATATATATATATATATATATTATATATATATATATTGTTCAGGATTTTAAGCCAGAACAAAGGAAAAGTAAGGCCTCTTTATAACCAGATTCATTCATTCTTGCCTATATGCAAGTTGCCCCTGTGAACTGGAAGCCTCCATTCTCTCTAGACCCTACTTTGCTCCCAGTGGCTGCTCTGAATGAGGGAGTGGTCTATCTCAGCCGAGATTTTATAAGGACAGGACTCCAGCCGCTCTGTCTCAGACACTCTCAGAACTTTCTCAAGCCCTGCAGACTCCACTTCACCCCTTTTGCTCTCCTGCCTCCTCTGGGGGATCCCACAAGTGTTCTTATACCTCCATAGTGGACAGAAATATCAGCAGATGATAAGACCACCAGGCCCAGGATTTCCAGGTACTGTGAGATGTAAATTTAGTGCAGTCAGTGAATCGTTTTTGCCTCTTGTCTCTATTTCATTTCATTCTCCCAAGGCAACTTTCCCCCCTTCTTTGTTCAACTTCTCACTCCCCAATTTTGGTTCAGTGCTGTGATTAATTCCCTTGTGATGCTAGTAAACATCCCCCTAGTTAATTCAAGCAAAATAATAGTCCTTTCTGTGTAAACTCACAGTCATTTCATGCCCCTTGAGTGAGTTGTAATATTTTACGCTAAGAGCATGTAGTGTGCAACATTTCCCATGTGTTCCTTGCCTTAGTACTGATGCTAGAATGCAATCTCTTTGCAGACAAACACCGTGCCTGCTTGTTGGAGAAATTGGGAACCCTTTGGAATAAGGCTTGCATTGAAATAACCTGCTTTGTGCAAATTCTGATCTCTGTGTCTGGTTCATTTCCCAGCCACGTGTTCCTGGTGGACCAACATTCAACCACCTCATTAATCCCTGGACCTACCCATAACTTAATGTAAATATAGTTCATTTAAAACTAAAGTCCATAGTTTATGTAAATTCCTCGTTTTTCAGTAATATCGGCCTTCTGCCGTAGATTTTTTGTTTATAGTAACTCTCATCCCTCCAGGCAAGGCCATTTTTAAGAGTGTTAGAATACATTTTCAAGGAGGGAATGAGCAGTTCAATTCAATATATATGTATATATATATTATATATATAATATAATATATACATATAGATATATATATATAATATAATTATATTATATTATTATTATTAATATATCTAATATACTATATTTTATATATATATATCATATATATATCATAAATAATATGATTAATATATATATATATTATATTATATATATATAATAATATATAATAATCCTCAGATTTTGTGATTCAACAATAAAATAAAGACACAGACACACATACACACACACACACACACACACCACACACATATATATATATATATATATATATATATATATATATATATATATATATATATATTTACCCAAAATAGAAAGTTTTAACAAAATCAGCAGAAAAGTTATTATTTTATCAACAATCCATTAACTCCCAGTAGTACCGGGTCGAGTACTGGACCAGCAGTACTCACCGCGCCACTCAACTCTATCTTGTATGCACCCTCTTACATCCTGGAAGTGTGTGCCCCTCTCCTGCAATATCTCTTCCACTCTATCTACCAAGCATGTTAAAGGTCTTCTTCTCCCTCATTCCCGCTAAGACTTTATCAGTCTTCCTTGTTTTCCTCACAGGCGCAAATCTTAAGCAACGCTGCCCACCTTTTCACCAGCAGGCTTCTATTATCTCCAAATTTCTTGATCTCTGCATCATTTCTATTTCGCATCAGTTCATCTTAGCAGTCCTAACTTTTAACACTCTTTTTATCTCATTCGTAGTTTACGCAAACACATTTCACGGTTTTATCGTTCAGATACTTTTCACAGATATTGCTACCCTCTTTGCTATTTTTCTATCACACATTTAAATACATTGCACAATCTTTCTGGTTTCTATTTAGCCTCAAACTTTTATCCTGCTCAAAGCCACTTTCAACTTTCTCCCCTAACAGAGAACTCTAACTTCTTTTACTAATCTTCAGAGTTTTGTTCACCATAACCAATCAATACTATTAACTGTAAAAATCAGCCAGTCTAAACACCACAATATTCTTTCCCCATAAATATTAGCTTCTACACCTTTCAACTATTTTTGACAACTTTCAGTTAGTTATGGATATTAAACAGCTATGGAGATCATGACTATCCTTCTCTTAAACTTTCTTTTATGCCAAATAATTCATTTTCCAATCTTAAGAAAAGGCTTTGCTTTCATCATATAAATATGTAAATGTTCTGAAGAAACGACCTCCCACAAAATCCATCTACAGCAGCGACAACAATCTTAGGTTTTGCAGTGACGAACGTGTCCAGTGTGAAGAAGAATTCGAGTAGTTAACATGGCATTGTGGCTATTACAATTACACCACATGACATCTCTATCAATTTCCTTATCAGTTCTTGCTAGATTTATGAGTGCTACATGCACCTGTTGCTATTACTCTAGATTTTCTAGCGTAGATGTTTCTCAAAATAACACTTGATCCACACACCTTTCTCCTTGCCTAAACCCACACAGATCTAACGATAATTCCTCTTGTTGTCTATTCAATTTGTAGTCCTTTTACCCCTTTTGGGATGTATAAATAGATTCTTGAGCCACCTTTCCTTTCTGAAGGGAAATATGGATGTTGAAAAAAAAAAAATTGAAGCTCTTGAGGCATTATCTATGCAGTATGCGTTAATTAAATTAATAATAATAAAATTAGGGGGACGTGCAGATACATAGAAGCAGTAGCAAAGAAGGCTCAAAATATTTTGAGATGTACCGAGGATGATCAGTCGTTGAAATTGATGAGCAATTCAGGAGTTTTTGGTTCGTCAAAAAATACACATCACCTGAGCTTCTCTTAGCTGCCTCTCTAGGCAGTTCCCTGTATCATCTTTATTGCACTATTTTCTGTGTGTGTGTGTGTGTGTGTGTGTGTGTGTGTGTGTGTGTGTGTGTGTGTGTGTGTGTGTATGTGTTCGCTTGCCATCATTTCGAATTGAAAGAAAGTCTGACAAAAAAATAGTAGGTACTTTTGTTGTTTGTTCTGTACATGATGCCATTTATTTGTTTATCTTTATTGTTTTAATTATTTATTAATTTGATTATTTGTTTATTTATTTGTTAATTTGTTTGTCTGTTTATTTACCATTTCTGTTTTTGCCGGTTGAGGTTAGCAAGGAACAGGTTTGCATCTACTGTTAGATGGCTTCTGCTGTCCAGTAGATATTTCTTCTTAACAACGAGTGGTTTGCAGATTACACGTGATATGTTTACAGTAAAATTGCAGTTTCTAGTAGTAATTTCTAGTAGCTAAGATAAGCTTTTTAATAAATATATCTTTACGTTGTTGTAGTTTTTTAATAAATATATCTTTACGTTGTTGTAGTACCATATTAATCATTATATCATCTCCAATTTGACTTCTTATGCAAGCTTACAAAATCTGTTTGATGTCAATTTTCTCTTTTTTGATAAGGAATGTATTGAAGAATATATAAGAGAAGTAAGAGGTCTGCTTTTTGCTGTTGGACTAGGACTTAGCATGCGAGATGATGCTTTATATAACAACCTACAATGAGACTGGTCATAGTATTAGATTTTTATCGGAAAATAACATTTGCAAATCAGTATTTTCAGCATATGCTTTGTAGTTGACGGAAAAGGCTTATGATTGAAAGCGTTCATTTTCATAATATGCACTATTTTTTTATAGGGGATGAATGCAGTATAGTCTATAAGTTCTTTTTGCAGATGTGTTTTAGGGAGATTAAAACCTTGGCTAGTAGTTTAAGCGGGATAATAGGGTCTACCATAAAATGGTTTTCTGTCACAATAAAAGTATAGAAAATGAGAATATTTTTTTGGTAGACGGGAGGAAATTTATATCACTTTGCCCTCATCTGATTTTTTTAGCTCACTCTACTTCAAGAAGAAAGAACAGAACGCGTGAGTTGCTTATGATATATCATAAAAAATCTGTTATTCGTTCTGATAAGTAAAATAGCTTCAGCAGTTTCGTCTAGCTTATCCTTAAAATGGAAACGCATAACGTTTCCATGATGGGAAGGTAAATAAATGGAAGTGTACGACTAGGCTTGCAAAATCCGCTTTCAGGTTAAGTCTCATCATAAAAATTTATTTTTTGTATAATCCTTGCAGAATTGTGTAATTGTGATCAACCTGTCAGTGAAAATAGTGTCACTTAAGCCTAGTGCATCCATTGAGAATCTCACTATCAATTTCAAACCTAATCAGTAACTTGCATTTGATGGTCAGTTTACTATTCGATGCCAATACCATGTTGCTGTGATTCTGTAAGGAATAATGATTTTATACTCCTTTTGTATGAGAGAGAGTTTGATTCAGTTTACACAGTTAACAAAATAAAAGTTTCTTGAGTTTATAATTTCATTATTAATCTTCTCCATATTGCATTTGTTGTTTTTATGGGGGTTGGGGGAGGCCTGTAATATATTCATTCGCGTTAGCGTGCTTGAAATAAAAACATGGTTGCACAATTGGAAATTATCTTGAGAATAGGTGAATAGGTTTTGGTATAGCTTGGAAGCAGTCATTGCCCTCAATGGGATATGCAGGTGGGATGATATCCGTCCGTCATATGACTTTGCGTAGAACTCTCAATGCCGAGAACAGGAGTAGCTTTGTATGAGGTCCACAATAATATATCAATGGTAGAATGTAAGTCTTTATAAAAAATGTATAAAAAAAACTTTGGATCCTTATCCTGGGTTCATCTTCAGTCCAACTAAGTAATTACAACAGAATGTGACAAGATAAACTTCTGAAAAGAGGACCTAACCTCCACAGCCATCCATCCTTCACGTTCCCTGTATACATTTTTGTAGCCTCACATTCTATGTTATTGTGAACCTTGCACAGAATGACTTACTTTCGTAGTTACATCGTCACCATACCCTTTCCTAGTTATATAAAGTTAAGCTAGACAGTTAGTTTTTAAAGTCACCTATATCACTCTCCCCATCACGCAAAAGAACATATGAGCACCACCCACCCCCCTTCTTCAATCCCTCTGAACCTTTCTGCTATTCAAGCATATCTCACATGCTAGATCTGCCGCCCAGTTCGTCCCTGTTTTGACGAACTGGCGTATCCTATTTTTTTCAAATGTTTTCGAGTTTTCCAGCCAAAGCATTTCAGTTTTTAATACCCTGAAACATATTTAAATTTCAGCTGTCTGTGTTATCACACTTTCAAGCCAAATTTCCTCGAAGGATGAGCTAATTAGAAGCTCCGAATTATATCAGAATCATTCAAGATAATTTTCACAGGATGGGAAAAAGATGGTTTATTGTGACGATTCGTCAAACTAGGGTAGAGTTACGCTGTCATAGCTGTGCTTCATTATCTGCTCTCACTTCCCTCCTAACATCTTAAGTAGCAAATTGCATGACCATTCTGAAATTTATTCTAACCCTTTTCATTCCTCTATCTTTTAGCTCTGCCTCCCATCATATAAATCCTTTACTCTCACCAACTCTTCAAATTAGAAACTTAGTTGACATTTATGGCTTCAGTCTCTTTAGAGATTTCCTCAGTAATGTATTTTATTAAGGAAATCTTTGCTTATTCTTGTTTTTATCTACATTACTCTTTCAACAAATCTTTGACTACTTAAAGTAGTGGCTTTTCCCCATTCTTAGATGTTCATTAATCTCAAGTTTTTTCTCTCCCAGTTCGTCCTTGTCTGACTCAACCTTTTGTTTGCCTTTACTCAAAATGAAAGCCTTATGTCCTGCAACGACCTATATAATATATATATATATATATATACTATATATATATATATAAGATATATATATATATATATATATATATATATAAAAATATATTATATATATATATAAATCAATTATTATAGATATCTATATATATATATATATATATAATTATACTATATATAGATATGATATATATATAATATATAATATATATATTAATTATATAATATGTAGTATATATTGACTTTTGGAAATACCCCATTCAACCTAGCAATTCAGAACATCAATGTTCAGAAGAAAGAAATTTGCTCCCGAATGACTGACAGGGACAACAGAAGAAGAAGAAATCTCGTTGTACTATTTCTTTATTGATATTTGTTATGTTGGGACCTTATAATACACCTGTCTGGAAAGGATCGCAGTAAGAAAAGGTATAAAGAGGAATAAGAAAAAAGCCTCACACGTTCTAACAGTTGCTGATATTCGAAGGTAACCACATGACGTCATTATATAGATGTCTATGACGTAACTGCAGACGTGCTTACGACGCGGAATCAAAGCAATTATAGTTATTTTCAGATTTCACGTAAGGTTATATTTACATTGAGTAGCGTGCAAGTTAAGTAGAGTTCTTCTGTTGTTAACTTCAACTTAATGAAATATCTGAGAATACTTTCATCGCCTTTATATCTATGAATGTTGGGAAAATTTGTACATTGAATGCATTGCTACGCTTGTCAAAAGCAAGAAAGCATTCTCTCTGTAAATCGCAGCAAAAGAAGCAGAGAACTGGCTAAGCTGATAAAATGCGAGTTATAATTCTTGTTAGAAATCTTTGAATTATAAATATTGTGTATTAAGTCAGAAATGTAAATGATAATTATTTTGTATATATATATATATATATATATATATATATATATCTATATATATATACATGTTTTTATATAATCAGTAAGTATGTACACTTACAACATTGTATATATTTATACAGAGAATAATCAATATTGTTATAGAGTTACTCGTCCAAAAGCGTATGCATTTTCTAGTAAAATCTGTGAAAATTTTCATCTTGTGTGTATACATATATATGATATACATATAATATATATATATACTATATATATATATATATAGTATATAGTATATATATAATATATATATATATATATGTATGTATATATATATATATATATATATATATATATATATATGATATATATATATATATATATATATATATATATATATATATATATATATATATATGTGTGTGTGTGTGTGTGTGTGTGTGTGTGTGAAATCTATCTAGTTTTCTTCACAGATTTTATCGTGAATGGGACCAAACTTTTGCTTTTGTTCATATTTTTTTTTTAGAACATTCTTGAGAACATTATAAATGTCTATCGATTTTCTACCGACCTCTCTCTGGAAACTGGTATAGCTTCGACTCCAAGAGATTATCAGTGACTATGAATGTAGACGAACTACGCTGTCAAAAGCTAATGTATAGTTTGTGAAAGTAAGGATGTTCTGGCTTTTCACCAGTGTTGTGATGAAGTTCACATATTTTTGCTTACTCGGGGAGTAAACCTACAAACTACTATGTTGTTGTTGTTGTTGTCCTTGCTGTTGTTGTTCTTGTTGTAGGAAAGCCCTTAGGAAATGCCTAAAAAGGTCTGAAAAACGTGTTTCGCATTGAGTTAAAGATACAGGAATTTTAGGATAGGACATATATGATATATTTATTAGAATGAAAAATGTATAAGATAAATAGAGTGTGTGTTAAACAGTATATAACAATTACTTTTAATAAAATCTAGCATATTTAGTTTAATTTTCTTTGGTGAAACAACGCGCTATTTGACCGTAGATTTTAGCACGTGCCCCAGGTAAGCTGGAGGTCAGATAACGCTTGTTCGTATGAAGATTTGAGCATTCCATTTGAGATGCGGGGAATTTCTGCACTAAATTCTTATTGAGCTCTTATCGCTAATCTTCAGACTCTAATCAGTAGCTGTCTTACAAAGCTGATGCCATCATGGAACTAGAGAGTTGTTTTGCTTCTATCTTAGCATATCTGTCTATGGTACATGTTAGAAAATTTGTACATTGCATCGAAAATAGAGAGAGAGAGAAAAAAAAACGCCAGAAGACTGAGGCACGACTTCTGTTTCTGAAACGCTCAATTAATGGCAAGTGTCACTACGAAAAACATTAATAAAGGCGTTATGTAGTATACCTGGAAATCTAAAAAGAGAAAAAATAATAATCAGAAATTCTTATGATTAATGCCGAAGAAATAGATGCATTCGAAGTTCAGAACCTTACTCTACATACTGTTATCTATAATGAAAACAAAAAACAGCGCTAATATTATGTTCAGCGAAAAGAATATTTTAAAAATGTTTTGGTTGCTAAGATGTGATTTTAGAGACTTGTGATGATACGACTGAAACTTTTGACGTCGTACTGAGACTTGTGACGTAAAAGTTAAGGCATTCCCAAGAGCACGAAGGGGGTCTGTCCACATTAAGTTCAGTATTTATCACATATCAAACCTAAAAAGCTTCCACAGCTCATTTGCCGCTATTCAATGCGTAAAACTACACCGTAAAATGAATCTATGTATGTAATGGTTATGTACTAATATGGAAGAAAATAAGGATTATTTGGAATGCACCTTTTGAGGCAGACAATTTTGGAAAGGAGAGGCGTACGGTTTTTTGGGGGGAGGGGGACTGGGGTACCCGAATGACATTCTGACATATGGGTCAAAAAAAGGCTGAGAACCACTGCTCTATGCCTATCATTTTTTTTAAATAAAGCAGGCAAACGCCTGATAAACTTAATCTTCATGAAATTTTCCGAAATGACAAAACTCAGAATAAAAACATTCAAGGAATGATCCAGGTTGAGAATGATCTAAATTCCGCAAGCTGAATGAAAACGTGATGACTACCAAATTTGTCTAAAAGAATTAATTTAATGCGCAAGGTTACTTCAAACTGTGATGTGTCTTGCAATAATGGCACATAGTACATTGGATACAGTTTGTCATCAAATGTTATTTTCAGTGTTCGCTCGCTGAACAATCAAGCAATATTAAGGAATATTCATTGTTAATTATTATAAATTTTTTCAGGGCTCGTTCTCTGCGCTGTAAGATATTAGATACAGGTTGAATGTTGTGCACAGAGAACTGTTATTTCAAGTGTCAGAATAGCCATGTTTTATCAGTCTTAAGTTAATTATAGATGGTCAGTCTTAAGTTCGAGATGGTCAGTCTTTAGTTGATTAGAGATGGCCAGTCTTAAGTTCGAGATGGTCTTAGTTGATTATAGATGGCCAGTCTTAAGATAATTAGAGATGGTCAGTCTTTACTTAATTAGAGATTGTCAGTCTTAAGTTAGAGGGCCAGTCTTAAGTTAATGAGAGATGGCCCATTTGGGGGAAGATAGATAAGGGGGGTACTCTTCGTTAAATATATATCTCTCATTAGTTTTTAGGCTGCGTGTCCATCAAGCGAATCGAATCGATTCAATTCCTGAAGAATCAACACGATTTATGATTCGTCTTGATTCGCCACACTAATTTCGATGTAACCTTTTAAATAAGCGAATCGAATGGAATCATTTCATGAAGAATCAACACGATTCATGGTTCGTCTTGATGTGCTACACTAATTTTAATGTAGCCGTTGACACCATGTTTGGAATTGACTCGATTCGCTTGGTGTTAGTGTGGCGAATCATGAATCGCGTTGATTCGTCATGAATTGAATAGATTCGGTTCGCTTGGTGCCAACACAGCCTTAAACCGCAGAATAACGGGAGATTATCATTCATTACTGTGGGTGCTTAATGGGTAACAATTTAGTCAGCAAAAAAGCTTTAATGTTTACGCAAGTTTTAACTCAATCTAATAGTGGTTTCGATCATAATGCTGTTAATTACAGATAAATGAGAAAATATTATGATAAAATTGTTGGGTCCCAGAGTCTATAGATATATGAATTTTTTATATTGTAACTCGTCTCGTTAATGCTACCCTTTGCGTACTGCTATGAATTTAAATTGATTTGTCCCTGAAAAAAAAGACACTTAATTATTTTTTCGAGGTTTCCATCCGTGATATCTTTCGAGTTACTTAATATTATTTTTTTGGCGTTATTTTCTTCATCTTTCTACCGTTCATCTCATTCTCATTGTCCCTCTGCTTCTTCTTCCCCTTCTTCTTCTTCTTATTCTTCTTCTTCTTTATTGCGTCTATTCTACCTCCTCCTCTTCATCCACTTCGTCAATTTCCTCGTTATCGTCAATCAGTTGAATAAGTGGGGACCGATTTCGCCAACCGACAGTCTAAAAAAAATTAATAAAAAGATATTTAAATAAATAAATACAAATAATTACAAAAAACCTAGTCTGAAGCACCAATATATAAAAAAAAAAAAAAAACGTTATAGCTTTTGTACCATTCTCTTCTGTTGGAAACTGACTGACTTATTTTGGCTAGTGAGATATCGGTTCTAATGTATTTTGATTAATAATGATCCCAATGTATAAACATTCGAGTAGATTTCCCGCATTTTAAAGGGTTTCCGTAAAGCAATGTTGATTCATTCTTTGGAGAATTTTCCTCTTTATTATTTTAGTCTAATTTCTCTGTATGTATAAATATTAAGGATTGATACTTATGCGAATAGATAGCTAGTTTGAGAGAGAGAGAGAGAGAGAGAGAGAGAGAGAGAGAGAGAGAGAGAGAGAGAGAGAGAGAGAGAGAGAGGGTTCTTCAAGTAGATTATATATTTACCTGAGTATTGTAAGTGTTATTTGTCCATAGGTTTCGGAAGTCCTCGTCGTTCTCGCTATTTGCTCTTGTGATTAGTAAGTTTCCTATGGTAGAGAGAAATACCAGGAAGTTGACTTTGAAGGTTATGCATTATAACTGATGAATGACTAGGGAGTACAAACGTGACAAGAAGTCATGCACAGGTTGGTTCTGTACTATAAAAAGGTCTGAAGACATTTTGATTTATCAGGTGACTGTATCAGCATTCCTGTTCTACACTATAACAGGGTCTTATGGTGTCTCGACCTATCAACTGATTGTCATTCCAAATATGAAGCAAAAAATATTTTTTGCAAAGGGATTTTTGATTGACTTCATCTATTTCACCAAGATGCAAGAAAATTCTTTGAACTGGCTCACTTTTTAAATTACTCAATGGTGATGAACATAGATTTCAAGTTCATTAAGCGCAATAAACTACATGATATCAAAAAGGAAAGACGTACCTATGTTTTTGCCCCTGACAAACGCTTCATGTGCACTTCGAAGAGCAGCGCGCGTGCTATAGATAGATTCCCTGCGCTGGCTCTGGCTCTCCGCAGGTCCGTAGTCCACAAGAGTTTGATGGTCCCTCCGAACGAGGAGCCTTGATGCTGGGGGTACTACTGCTCTGCTGCTGTTGTTCCGTGTATCACTCCTGGGACTGCCTGGCGATGGTGAAGATGATGAAGACGATGACGCGGGTGAAGGTGACGATGGCTGAATCTGATCCATCGCCCCTAGGTTTTCTTGGAAGCTTTTGTCGTCTGTAGCATTAATACTTGTAGTATGTCTGTGGAGTGGTTGAGAATGAAGGGTATTTTCACTCTTGCACGAGTTAGTGAGAGATGAGGCACTGAGACTTGAGCATGAAGAGGAGAGTTCACTCCCTTCCGTTTGTTGAGCAATCAGTAGAGTTCTCGTCGGTTTTTGCGGTAGAAACTCTTCTCTGCTTATTGGCTTTGTAGTGTTTCCACGATATTCAAGTTCCCCTGCAATACTAGAATCTGACAGTGAGCTCACAGACTCTTCTTCATATGAGCTTTCATTATCCTCGGCCTCTGAGTCTTCTCGCGACGACACCAATTCCTTTACTTCCTCACCATCTCTCAGTTCCCTGGAAGCTTCATCACTAGAGATGCTCTCATGATCTGCATTGATGTTGGAACTTTTGTCTGTTCCATTAGTAAATGCTTGTTCTCTTATTCTTTTTGTGGCTTCTGCTACCCAGCTTTCCCCGAAAAGAGATGGTGGGTTTGTTGCACTCAAGTCATTTTCAACTCCATGTATGTCTTCATCTCTTAGGAGGCCATTTTCATGTGATTCAGGAGTTCCCTTTTCGGTAAAATGTTCACAACGATATTCTGTAGGGAGGTGCTTGTGTCAAATTCCATCTTTGCCAAAATATCCTCGATGTCAGATTCTGTATCTGCATTGAAGTTCTGTTCAGCAACAAACTGGCGGACATACCCCTGTCCCTTCGAATCCTCTGAATCATCTTCGTAATCAGAGGGTGATGAGCTCTCAAAAGTCACTGTATCACTGACTGTCCAGATGTCATCTAAAAGTTCGTCCTTATCCATGTCTGGGGGCAAGCTATCAACTTTAGGTGGATGAAGCTTCAAGAAGTTGTTGCAACTTTTGAATAATAATGCATCATCTTCTTGCTTGTGGGAACAGTTGGAGGATGTGCAAGAACAACTTTCTTCTCGAGTATTGTCAGAAAACTCTGAGCAAATAGTTGGCGCGTTTAGGTTGATTCTGTGCAAAAATGACTCTTCGTCTGACATTATCAAAACAGCATCATTATGTAGCCTATCATCTTCCTTTTCAGTTGTTTCTTCTGTTCTGCTTTGTTTAGGGTTCAACTCTATGTTTAACTTGTCCTGTAAACATATTTTACCTTTTATTTTTCCTGCAATGTAATCTTGATTAAAGCTGCTGCCTTTGTTTTCTTCAGGGCCACTTGGGCATCTTTCTAGAAGAGATTCTCCAGCTTGGCTTTGAAAGGGATTTCCTATGTCATCCAGTTTTGCACTTGCTTCTGTGCTGCTTTCTAATTTGTTTTTGCTCACTGAACAATTTAAGTTGGTACCATCTTGTTCTTCACCACCCTGGGTATATTGAGATTCTTTATTTTCACCTTCCAAAGCATTTTCATTATTTGAATCTTCATTCTTTGTCGTTGATGTTCCTTCTACTATTGCTGGTGAGTTAAGGCATTCGTCAGAAAAGTTATTGATTACAGAATCCTCTTCCTGATTTATGTCATTTGCTAATTTATTGATATTGTCTTCGGAATTGTGTGTACCATGACCTTGGTCAACCTTACACCCCACTTCCTCTTTTATTTCGTCGGTGCTCTCTCGACTAGACATCTTTGGCATTACTTCAAATTCTTCTACATGGACAACCTTAGTAAGAGTCTTTGACTTTATATGATTTTGCAGCTTTTCTAGACACAGCGACTCTATGTCCTTTGGTGTCTTTATCTGGGAATATGATTCTGTTCGGGACTTCTCAACTGTTATGCTAAGACCGGATTCTTCGTTACTCTTTGGTTCCCTGTCACTGAATTCTTCTTGGATGTTAGCATCGATAACCGTGCCAGAGATCAGAGAGTCAACAACACTGACTTCCGTTGACTCTTCCTTCGTGTCTGAGCCCTCATTCGTGTCTTGTTCAAAGTTTGTCTGCTCATTCTGTCTCATTCTATCTATGATAACATCCTCGTCGTCACTGTCCACCTCGTTTTCACTTCCATCTTCAGTTTCACTTTCATCTTCTTCGCTGTTTTCATCTTCAGCAAAGGCAAAAGTAACCCTTTTCTTGATCTTAGTGACTCTTTCCACGGCGCCAGTGGAGTTATCACTGGACATCTCAGAGTTCTTAGTATTTTCTTCTTCATCACGTATGTTGTCAAGGAGCTTCTGAAACCCTTCATCATCAGGTTCACCCAACTGATTCAGTTCAATCAGCTCTTTCCTTCTGTACTCCAAATCCGCTTGCTTGTCAAACTCAACATCAACTTCTTGGTTGAGTGCAGCATTAGCTTTCTTCTCACTCATCTTCTTAATTTGGTCCTTAGCCCAAGCCTTGGCCTCTGGAGTGAGGGCGTAGAATTTCTCTTCGCCTGTGTCCTCCACATGAATGCCAAAGTCAGTCCTGCCCTTCCTCCTCTTCTCTTCTCTCTCAGCTAGTACTCTTTCTCGAAGCTTGAGCACATCTGAAAATAAACAAAAATGCTCACTATGAAAGAGAACACCTGCACAATTTCTTAGTAAAAAGCTGTCTTTTGATTGGAGTCCTCTTTCTAGAACTCATTTTGGGTGTGAATATATCAACTTTGTTGTTGTAATGGAAGCGGGAGTTGCAATAAAGTCAGAATTTTGCTGTTCATTGAATTTGGTAAATCACCGTTGAGAGTCAGAAGATAATTCAACAAGAATTACGTATCGAGTTGATCAATTAAATGTTACGTCTGTCTGAAATTGAATTTGTCTTTGACAAATCTAAACATTCTGTCTTCAAATAAACTTGATAAATGACTGTCGAAACTAGTCTGATGATATTGCTGATAATCCTTCTCTCTACCCACTGTCTTGGAAAACATAACGGCAATATGAATCCCCGTAAGTAGCAAGCGCTGGATAACTGTACGAAGTAATATTCCTCCTCCCTTTGGCATGACACAGATAGGGGAAAATATCTCGTCATTGTAAACATGTCTGGTCTTTATGTTAAATTGAGAGACAAACTCCTATTCCGCAAAATAAAATTCTTCCTTGAAGACTAAAATCCGTATTAATCGAATGAAATTTCATTTTCTTTTTTTAACGTACAAATAATTACAGCCTATTCATATATAAAGTGTGCGTCGACTGGATTAATACAGACTTTTGTATATGAAACGAATTCCCAGTGAGGCGACGTAGGATATAAAGTGAGGAAATTATATTTCCATAAATAGCAAACTTTTGATGGTTATGAAAACAACAAACACTGTGCCTGAAATATCGTTCTTTTAAATTCAGTTGTCTGTTTAGCATCATAGAACGTCATGAACTCTGGTAATTTGGTTATTGAGAAGATCGATGACAGAAATCGAACAGCTGTGTTGACATTTCTCGTCGGCAATTAATAATAAATTATGAAGACACAGTCACATTTAATTAACAGTTAACGTCGGTGACTGTCAAAGGCGCATCATTTCGTGATTCATGAAAATCAATAATGGGTGCAAAGAAAAACATGAATAGAACGAGAGGGAACAAAACTGAATAATGTCAGGCAGTAAAAAAAAAAATGATAAAACAAAATTACAATATAGAAAAATAAGTGAGTCGGTAAAAGCCGCCAAAAATTGAGAAGAAACCCAACAATACCAACAGGGAAAAGGAAAAGAAAAGAGAATAGAAGTAAAAGTAACAATTATAAGTAAAATGAAAACCAAAAGAAGAAACAAAAGTGGAAAAATGTCAGGCAATAAAGAAAATTACTAAAACGAGATACCAATAGAGAACTAAAGGAGTCAGTAACAGCCAAAAAAGGCCCAAAAAAGATAAGAAAACTTGAAGAAATTTAACAATGCCAGAAAAGGGAAAAGAAAAGAGAAAATGGAAACAAATTCAAATTATAATTCCGCAAGAAAAGAAAAGTAGATGGAAGAACAAATTCAATTGATCATATATTGTTACTAACCGTTAACGCAGTCTCGTTGACGTTGCTGATCTCTCTCATGCCATTCCTTTCTTGTCGCCCTCTCTGCTGCTATGCCCCCTTCTTTCCTGAAAAGCAACGGGCATTACTGGAGAGGGGCTCTTTCCATCAAGTGTAAATCAAAAAACTTTTGAGTCATGAGCGCTGTTACTTGAATTGGTAATAATGTGGCTTTAACCTATGTTACTTCTTTGGTAGGAAACATAATTAATGTTCAAGGTTTTGAAGGAGTAGTCACACGACCATGTTTCTGGCATCATTGACCATCATGCTAGTAAAGTAGCTAAATATTTAGAGCTAAAATGGATATCATTCGTGTTGTTGTTAGTGTGACTCCTAATTGATAACCAAGAGCAACTGTATCTGTTCACGAACTTAAAAACACCGTATCGACTGTTTCATTTTGTTGTGGCTTATTCAAAGGATTTGTTCGTAATGCAACAGCCCTAATTTTTGCCACTGATTTTGGCATCTCATGCATCACATCTTCGTAATGGATACGACTTTGGCCCCCTGGTAGCAGTGGGCACAGAGATCTTACATTCAATCCGCCAACCAGTTGCGGCAATAATATCAACTACTCAGTGCAGAATCTTGCTTGGGTCAAAATGGAGATTGTCAGCAATAACGGGGCTATATATTATGTATAATAGTTTCTTACCATGCCTCTGCAGCGGCCCTATCCACGGGGAAGACGGGTCTGTCATCCAGGTAGGTCAGATTTGGGCAAGACGTGATCAGCGTGTTCCTGTAAGGACGCACTTCGCGGACCACGGGATTTCCGACGAGCTGAATGACCCTCAGCTCCTTCACGTCAGTCAGTGCCTGAAAAGGAACCAGTGAATGGTGAAGAAAGCTGACGAGGAAGAAACAGTTTATTGTGCAAAAAGACTTACAAAGCACAGCGCAACAGGCAACCCGGAACCTGACTTTGAACCATGTAAGCACGAGTGTTTAGTGTTCATGCAGCAGCCCCGTCTTGGGTTCTCATGTAACCTTACTTGCACTATTTCCGGGTTGGCCAAGTGGTTGTGAGAGAGATCGATGCAGGACAGTTTAGGACACTCGGCCAACTGAGCCACATCTTCCAGCGAGCGCAGTCGGTTGTGGTTCATCTGGAGAGTTTCCAGTTGCTTCAGACCAGCTGAGGAAGACGAATGACGTGCATACGTAATTTTGATAACCACGACGCCCTCTCAACTTCTCGAATTCTTCCCACTTTTTGGCATACGCTCGTCACTGGTCTTTAGGTCGGCAACGCGACCTCGTTCTGATACTCTGGATGCGGGTTCGGATCCCGCTACGAACAACAGAATTACTTCATGTCAATTGCATTTGTATCTAAGGCTTTGTGGTAAGAAGCGTATCCAAAAAGTGAGGACTGGTCGAAAAGTGAGGACTGGTCAAAAAGGACCACTAGATTCTACGTATATATATAGACTTTATAGTACAGTGACGTACCGAAGACGATAGACATGGTGTTAGATAAAGAACTTAAGATAGGTTTTGAGTTTACGGAAAGACAAGATCATTCTTCTCAAACCCCTAGGAGAAACTCCTATAAGATGCGATCATTATTCATAAGCTTTAACGCCAAAAAAATAAAATGGTATATAAATGTAAAGCAAGAAAATCAAGAAAACTGGATGTATAGATATTACACTGTTTAGCCCGTGGGCTGACCAACTATTCCCATTAATACATTAATGGCTTGTTCTCCCACCTGCTTTTATATTCTATCGTAATACAAATCTCCCCTTACTGCTGCTCTTCAAGGAAATAAGCATATTTTCTTTAACAGAAATCAGAAGAAACTGAAAAGGGATAAATGAGTCATCTATCCCGCGCTTATGAAAAAAAAGCTAGCAGATTATGACACTTTGCTGCATTCTCTCTCTCTCTCTCTCTCTCTCTCTCTCTCTCTCTCTCTCTCTCTCTGTGCTTGAAGTGGGTGATCGACTTTTCCGGCTGATATTCTCCACTTCAGACATCATCCATCATTAAAAATAAAAAGCAAAGCTTTGATGGGAACCATCTCTAGACCTATTCCCTTATTATTCCCTTCCACATTCCCTTCTATTGCTCCTATGCCGGGGCACCTATTGTCTATCAGCTTACAGATATGGTCGATCTTGGTAATCATGTTGTAGGACACGTTGAGGGTGACCAGATTCTTGAGGTTCTCGATGCCGTCCAGAGAGGTCAGGAGGTTGTGGTGCAGGTGGAGAGACCGCAGGTACTTGAGGTGACTCAGGCCCTTGATGGCTCTCAGAGCGTTGTTTTCCAGCCACAAGCATCTCAGTCCGCTGTATTCCTCCAGGTTCTCGATCTCAGTGTAACCTGTCGGGTGAATGGGCAGAGTGGGCGTTAATATTAAATTTGGGAATATCTGGCGTGACCTGTTAAGCTGTTAGGGATAGAGAGAAAGGAAGTATTTGGAGATATTTGGCAGTGTCTGGGGTGACCTGTTCTGTTGTTGTAGAAAGAAAGGAAGACATTGGGATTATTTGGAGAGATATTTGGCAATATCTGGGAGAAGGTACAGGGAAATGTAGAAAGAAGATATCTCACTTATTAAAAAGATAAGAAAATTAGTAAAGAACTATTAAAATGCAAGAGGAATAGCAACAGGGTAAGCAATACAGTGCAATTTTGCTTGACATTTTAAAATTCCGATTTCATGACCCCCTCAGAGAGACTGTTCCACAGTAAACGGAGCTAAAAAAGAAAAAAAAGCCAGATTTGGTCAGATTTTTAGGTCAGTTGAAGGTAGTGCGTGTGAGCAATTTCAACATTCCTGAGTAGTAAATTACCGAGGACCACACTGAAGTAAACAATGAAAATCCTAAAAATACCCAAAGGATCCCGGATTACTGAACGGAGGAAGCAGAAACGGCACGGAAAAGAAATCGGCTTCTTTCGGAAAAGATTCTAATTTGGAAGAAAATCTCATAGTGCAGTTAGTTGCCTCATCGCAAACAATGCAGAATCTTCAATTACTGTTTTTAGGAAAAGAAATCACCAAAATAAGAAGCTGTCAACAAATGAATATTTTTTTCTCTTTTATGTATCCGCATCCATGCCCATGGATTCGTACGTCCTACAAAAACCATTCTTATCATATTATGCACAGAAAATATGATTACATGAAGCAAGATTCGAACTTTCGCGTGCAACTCAATGGACGTGAACATCTGTTAGGTCTGGTAACGCACAAATTTGAATCTAGATAAGAATATTTTCACCAGTTGGAAATTTTAAAATCTGAGAAAAGCCTGCAGTCATTTCCGCAAAGTTATCTTTAACCAACCTTGGTCTTTTCAGTAAGAATACATCTAATGGAGCCTGGCTGAAGGATATGAATTCGTCTATATTCACTGAGTATTTGCATGAAATGATTCATCTATCCGCCCTGCAAATATGGAGGAAAGGAAACCCACCGGAAAAATATGACTTCTTTTCTGTGGCGAGCAAGTTCCAAGAACCGCCAAATTGTAGTGGGGAATATTTATCCTTGACATCAGGTAAGTCTTATCTGCCTGACGGTAGGGATTATCAGTCATTTTATTCCGAATCAATTTCTCTTGATAATTGTCATTTCAGCCGATTTTCTCTGTTGAATTCGTGTCTTTATCTCAACGCGTCTACGCCAGACAGTTCGTTCTTGTGATAATCTTTCTCTTTGCTATGTATATATATATATATATATATATATATATATTATATATATATATATATATATATATATATATATATATATGTGTGTGTGTGTGTGTGTGTGTGTGTATACACACACACCCACACACACATACAGACACGCACACACACATACACACACACACACACACACATATATATATATATATATATATATATATATATATATATATATATATATACACACATACATACACACACACTTAGCATTAATACGTTAGCCTACTGACGTGTGCAACATCTCGTGCTTGCCAAAAAAAAAACAAGAACAAAACAAACATATTAATTTTGGGGGGTTCACGTTTTAGTTTCGCTTGTGAACGTCGTGGTCCATAAAGTTTAAAAACAGAAAAAAAGAATTTGGGGGGTTTCACCATTTTCCTCTTGCTTGTGATCGTAGTGGTCCATAATTTTGTGGTTGGAGGAACCACTGGAATTACGAGCCTGTTATAAGATGTCTGCCGAGATCAAATGACGTGATTTGGTTACGAAAAGATTCCTCCATCGATTTCGATTTTTTTTTTGTTTTTTATTTGAAAAACCGGACCAATTTTTTTTAATTCTTTGAATATGCGCGATATCATTCGAGAATGACTCACAATTCGACTAATTTAAATGTTCTGGTTTTGATTCCATTTTCTTGAGAACAGCATTGACGTGCTTGGGAGACTGTTCGTTTATTTAAGTGATTTTAGGTGTAATAAAGTTTCATGTGTAATAAAATGTGCAAATTGTGTATGAGTATATGTAATGACATTTATATATATATATATTATATATATATATATATATATATATATATATATATATATATATATAATCTTTATCCCTCACTCCTCAACCTAGGGCAAGCAAAATGCGACGCAGTGGTAGAAAAAGAAAAAGAAAATGAAGAAGAATGGAAAGGACTGAAATGTTGAGAGAGAGAGAGAGAGAGAGAGAGAAAACATTTCACCCTACAGAAAAAACGATTTTTTAATATTCCATCTGACCTAAAGAGAGAGAGAGAGCGAAATAACTCGAACAACTCAGTGAAAGTAGGTCAAATTACTTTTCATAAAGGATTCTAAAAAATTATAAATGTTTTTAACAAAGGTACAAAAATCCCAAGTGTAATCCCCATCCTGAAGAGATAGTATATGTAATCCCCGTCCCTAAGAGATATGAGTTGCAATCCCCGTATCCCCATCCCTAAGAGATAGTATATGTAATCCCCGTCCCTAAGAGATGCGAGTTGTAGTCCCCGTCCCTAAGAGGTGTTAGTTGTAATCCCCATCCCCAGGAGATGTTAGTTGTAATCCCCATCCCCAGGAGATGTTAGTTGTAATCCACAGCCCCAGGAGATGTTAGTTGTAATCCCCGTCCCTAAGAGATGTTAGCTGTAATCCCCAATCCTACGAGATGTTAGTTGTAATCCACATCCCTAAGAGATAGTGTGTGTAATCCCCGTCCATAAGAGATAGTATATGTAATCCCCGTCCCTAAGAGATATTATATGTAATCCCCGTCCCTAAGAGATGCGAGTTGTAGTCCCCGTTCCTAAGAGGTGTTAGTTGTAATCCCCATCCCCAGGAGATGTTAGTTGTAATCCCCAATCCCAGGAGATGTTAGTTGTAATCCAATCCCAGGAGAGTAGTTGTAATCGCTTTTAATCCCAGGAGATGTTAGTTGTTAATCCCCAAGCCCAGGAGATGTTAGTTGTAAATCCATTCCTAAGAGATGTTAGTTGTAATCCACATCCCTAAGAGATAGTATATGTAATCCCCGTCCCTAAGAGATGCGAGTTGTAGTCCCCGTTCCTAAGAGGTGTTAGTTGTAATCCCCGTCCCTAAGAGATGTTAGTTGTAATCCCCGTCCCTAAGAGATGTTAGCTGTAATCCCCGTCCCTAAGAGCCGTTAGTTGTAATCCCAATCTCTCCGAAATGTGAGAAGCGGGAAACACAGCAGTAGCAGAAGAAGAAAAGGTAGAAGATCTAATAAATAAGTTCGCCTTAAAAGTGGCTACAGCTCACTAATCAACCCATTACCATAAGAGAGACAGGGAGCGACAACGCAGTCTTAGGTGGTCTAAGTCCCCTGAAGAAAGAACAGAGAGAGGAAGAGAGAGAGAGAGAGAGAGACGTAATGCTCAAAATGACAGCGAGTTTCTTGAGAGAGAGAGAGAGAGAGAGAGAGAGAGAGAGAGAGAGAGAGAGAGCGTCCAAATGGCAGGCCCTTGGCGCGTAGTACATACCTTTGAAATGGAGGTAGAGAACATCGTTGAGAGCCGGAGTAGAGTAGAGGTCGTGTTCTCTGCACAGCTGTTTCAAGGACTCCTTTGTCATTCTGCAGGAAGAAGGAGGCAGAGGCATTTAGTGTCACGACAAAGTTGTGGACTGTGCTAACATTTTGGGCCTTTACTTCAGCAATTCGTACGCGGAAACTTGTGAAATAAATTGGTCAGATATAGAGAAAAAAATTGAAAAGGCAGTTAACATCTTGTGTAAAAGGTATCTAACACTTTACCAGAAAGCACTAATAATCAACTCTCTGATATTGTCCAAAATGTGGTATGTAGCTAACACACTTCCGTTAAGTAAAAAACAAGCTCAAAAGGCGAATGCAGTACCCTGCATTTGTCAAAATTAGAAGGAGGTTTAGGGATAATAAGTATTGAAGAAAAGGCAAGATCAATATTCAGTGTAACTTGTTTAAAAAGTCTAATAAACTGTAACGGGTTAACTAGGTATTATTGTTCTGTAAGACTGAATGGTATGTTACAATTAGATAACTTATCAGAAATAGCATATTTTACCCTGAGTACTATTCTTTGGCAGTAGATGATATTAGGAAAGCATATCACAACAAACTCTTTCCATATATAAATAACAGAGAAATGTATTCAATCATTTGGAGGAAAGAAGCCCCAGTGGTAGAAAAAAAATTATCCCACACTTAAATGGAAAAATATTTGGGGAAATGTTAATAGCACAATCATTAAAGTGGAGGAAAGGGAATTTGTGTTTAGGTATATTCATGAGTCACTATCAACAAAACAAAGGCTCCATATGTTGAAATTAAAAGAAGACTCAAAATGTGACCAATGTGGTGAAAACGAGTATCAAATGCATATTCTTTACTTCTGTAGAGAAAAGAAAAATATAGTGAAATGGTTTAATTCTGTTCTTAAGAAATGCTGTAAACTAAATGATTATAGTTTCTTGAAATTATTATTCTATGATATAGAAGCAAAATCAATTGTTGATAAAAACACTGCCATTTTGTTGATCACCGGCTATTTGTATTGTTTGTGGATGTGTTATAAACACAACAATAGCTGCCAAAATGTAATTGTTCTTTTAAAAAAATAAATTAGAAGCACAAAGGATGTATATTAAATATAGATATACAAGCAATATTTACAAGTATGTAACCAAAGAATTTTTAAACTATATGTTTTGATTTTGATTTATATTGATTTTGAAACAAAATGTTATTTAAGTTTATATTTATAATTTGTGTATAACAGAATTATCCAAACAATGTAAATTATTGGTGTATAATTGCATTTTTGTAATAAGAGATAAAAAAAAGTGTCACGATATTCAAAACAAACTTCCTCGTTGACTAGTCATCTATCTTTTTTTATATTGTTGTAGTTACTCATTACTCTTATGATTTATTAACTATCTTATGCTCTGAAATATCAGTAACACCACTGCGTCTAAAGCTACGTGTGCCATAACGGAAATAGTAGCTATATCATCTGAAAGCTTTCCTACTTCTCTTGTCCCTCGAACGCACATAAACCGAAACATATATGCATTCACTCATAAGCTTACTACGATACAGGAATGCATTTGGAAATGAGCTGAGAGCAGCGTATAATGAAAATCGTGCAAATCGCAAAATGTCACAGATATCACAACCTTTTTAGGCATAATTCTTCTCCCATTTTCTTTACCCCTGCCCCCTTTCTTTCCTTGTTCCATCTATTCAGCATTCTTCTTCTTTTATCTCCCTCTAATTGACACGATCCACCAGATCAAATGAAACGAGGCTCAGAACGGTTTTCTAGAAGCATTCCACGGGAGGTGAATTATCCCAGGCAAAAGCAGCAAGATTTTTTTCCCCTCGAATGGTCGGTAGACGCTGGCCTGGAGAGCGTCTTTAAGGGAAGAAACTCTCATGAATAAATCATGATAATAAACCTGCAAAAGACCGGGACGAGATTAAGGTGATGGAGGGACTTTTTCCCTCCACCTGAAGGAAGGTTACAAACGTGAGCTCGGAGATCGCGTGACAACATCTGACGTCCTGTAAACCTGCGAAGAAAAAGAAGAAGAAGAGATGGAACAAGAAGAAGAAGAGTCAGAAGAATATGGTGGTGATTCAGTTAATGTTTTAAGGCGCAGAATAAGAGAGGTGAATTAGAAAGAGCAAAAGAACACGTACGCGTTCCTTTTTGCCACAGATGTGGGTCACACTCCAAATTTTGTTTGGTAGATGGTAAAAGTTGAGCATGAAGACTATAGCTGCTCCGTGTTGCTATGGTTCAGCTGAAGGAGTGATAACGTCAGTGTTCGCTGTAGAATGCATAACCTTGAGATGTTCATGGTGGTGAGGCACCCCATACTAAGGCTCCTATTAATGTCACGCAGCCAGTGGAGAGGAGGGAGGGAGGGCGGGTTAAGGTAATCCAAGAAAACGTCCCAGAGCTGATTAGATGAATCCACTTCCTCCGAGGTGCTATGTTTATCGTACTAAACATAGTGGAAGCTCAGTGGGGCCGCATTTTGTACTATAACAGATTCACATCAACCGTACATCTAATGTCAAGGCCAGTCCCTTACGACGCTCTTGATTGGCTGTTGATAAGCCATCACAGGGCTGGAAACTCTCAGTCTCTCGAGAGAGGTCACATAGGTTGGGTATGTTCCTTCTCTCCAGAGTGATACGCCTTTCAAAAGTATTCCTCAGAAGAGGTGGAACATACATCCTACTATAGTCCATCGGGGGTGATCAAAGTATCATATACACCCATTTCCAAATTGTGTGGACGGTAAATTATATTAATAAATAAACGATATCTTCGATCCCCGATTGGCTAGTACTAAACACGGCGTCCCTTTGACACAGGGATACAAAGCGTGTGCAAAATGATATAAGGGTTAATTTCTTCTTCCACCATTTCATAGTCAAGACTTTTTTTTTTTTCATCCAAATCCCCAACCGAGTCTTTCCCCGAAACATAACTCGATTATCATGAACCAGCAAACATAAATGGAAAGCGGTGACGTTGAAACA
Organism: Macrobrachium nipponense; assembly: GCF_015104395.2. Classification (NCBI taxonomy): domain Eukaryota; kingdom Metazoa; phylum Arthropoda; class Malacostraca; order Decapoda; family Palaemonidae; genus Macrobrachium; species Macrobrachium nipponense. The sequence continues at coordinate 77,668,211 of NC_087207.1, forward strand.
TAATCGAATAATTGGTGAATCCAAATTACGAAAGAATTTGCGCCACGCTAACGAGGCATGGAATGAACTGTAAAGCTAATTATAGCCTGGGGATTAATGCAGTCCTCAGGAAACCGATTTCCCGGAATTGAAAGACGGAATTGATTAATGACGAGGGATAATTATCATGGATTTTGTCATGGAATGCGCATAAACATAGACTTTGCGTGTATATATAGATCGAGGAAAGAGAATACGAACAGGGGCACAATAAAAGGAGTGACAAGGCCCTAAGGAAGGGACGGTGTAAAGTACCGAATTAGGTAATTGCACAACCCGCCACCCCCCTTACGGGGAAGTGACTTTGTTTAAAGCTAAGTTCAGAATAAAAGAAGAAAACTAATTGTCCTGCATCACGCCATGCTTCCGTTACAGGACTCCATAAATCAGTAGGTCTGTACTTCCTTACAATGTATAATCAATACCTGGTGTCAGAACTAGCTGATAGCTCCTCGTTGGACGAGTGGATTTCCCGCCCGGCTACCAATCCGGTGGTCCGTAGTTCCATTCTCGGCTCGGCCAACGCGGAACCAGAGAAATTTATTTCTGGTGATAGAAATTCATTTTTCGATATAATGTGGTTCGGATCCCACAATAAGCTGTAGGTCCCGTTGCTAGGTAACCAATTGGTTTCTAGCCACGTAAAATTATCTAATCCTTCGGGCCAGCCCTAGGAGGGCTGTTAAACAGCTAAGTGGTCTGGTAAAACTAAGATATACGAGTACTTAACTAGCCGATTTCTTTCCGACAGCACCTGGAATTGTGTGATTTATTACCCTCAGGAGAGAAAAGGTACTGTTAGTAAAGTCAGACATTACATGGCACCACATGCTGCCTATCTTTGGTCTGACCATAGATAAAACTGATCTGTCATTTGGACGTCAGTCGTTTCCTAGGACGTCCCTCTTCAAGAGATATTTTTCGAAATGGCGATTTCCCTTCTGCCTTGATGACGCTTCACGATGCAGTACTTACAGAGGTCTGGGACTCTAGGGGTCTAAGCAGTGGCGTGTGAATTTTCTGTTATTATTATTATTCATTATTATTACGTATTTCAATGGCTTGGGAGGGCAAACTGAGTCTTGAGAAGCAAATTCGATGGTCAGTCGGTTTGATGAATTTTTCGAAATTTTCATACCATCCACTTCCAGAGTAACGAAGGAATTTCTACCTCCTGTATTATTCCCTGATCCTTCTACCCATCCACTTTCAAGCGATGAGACCGTTGACATTTTCCTTGAAGTCTGACGGTATCAGTTCCCCTTTTACGGTGATGCCAGATAACTTACGATCAATCATTATGGAAGATCGAGGTTCTGTTTTCCGCAGCATAGCCTACCTCGGTCTTTACAATAAAGTGAAATATATCAATTCACGAATCGCAATTTATCATTTGATCGTGAAAACGTTTTTGAAAAGTATGTCGCATTTAGTAAGAAAAAAGCCTGAAACTGGACGCAACAACAGTTACCAAAATAATTAATGTATTAGAATTAATGGAAACTCACACCGTTGATGCCTTTTCTTCCATACTATACCGAAACACGAATACATACATACATACATACTTTTTATTTTATACATATATATATAATATATTTGATATATATTTAAAATATTATATATATATATATATATATATATATATATATATATATGCATGTATGTATGTGATAAAAACAGCCCATAAAACGCCAAAATATAGAAAGTAAGTACTATATGTCAGAGACTGCTGTCTCTCTCTTCAGGTAGAAAATGAATGAGGTTAGTTACAGAAAAGGTGGTATTTATACGAAGAGATCCGCCTTTTCTGAGACTTTTCTCATTCATTATCTACCTGAAGAGAGACAGCAGTCTCTGAAATGTAGTACTTACTTTCTATATTTTGGGCGTTTATATGAGCTCCTTTTATTAGAATTCAGTTGTAACAGAACATTTTTACCAGTCAATATATATATATATATATATATATATATATATATATATATATATATATATATATATACATATATATATATATATATATATATATATATATATATATATATATATATATATATATATATGTATGCATGTATGTATGTAGGTATCACATATATGGGTCTCCTGAGGCTGTCATTTGTAAATTTCACTGCCAAGGGAAGCTAATAAAGAGGTCAGGTCGGTCGCCTCTTCCCGTGACCTCATTTAACATGCTTGGGCCCCCAGCCCTAATGTTCGTGTCATCTTAATTCTGGGTCAGGAATCACCTACATAAAATCATGAAACTAAATGCCTTACATGGTCTGATAGTAACAACTCGGTAGCTAACTCTCTCTCTCTCTCTCTAGGTCCATTGTAGCCCCGATGATGGACACGAATGAATGATTAAGACAACTGTTGACAGAAGGGAATGAAATGGAATATATCACAGGCAAATATTTTGGATACACTTTCCGCTCTACAAACCGAGAGAAATTTGTCAAACACAGACGAGCGCTTACATTCTTGTAGTATATCACTCTTAAATTAGGATTTATTTTCGTGTGTATATTCTCCCAATCGCCGTAGATTTTTCGTGACAAGTATCAGATATTTTCAGGCAGTGAATATTTCTTGAACTTAAGATTTCCTAAAAAGTATTTTGAAAAACATCTCGCGTTTCACGTATCTGCTTGACCGTCATCGTGCGGTAGGATGTTGCTGAAAAATATGATAACTGATAACGAAAGTTATCCTCGGCTTTTTCCTCTCTTGTCTATCCTTCACATATGTCTTCCATTTGCCTTCGTGATATTCTCACGGATTCGGCGTTTACCGCATAATTACTCATGGTTATCGCTTGCGCCATTAGTGGTATTCAGTTCTCTCGTATGAGTTGGATCAAGTATTGAAATTGGAAAGGAGTGATTTTCCTTTAAAATTAAGATGTACCTTTTTCCATATCTAGTTTCTTACCTAGATAGATTGATAGATAAATAGATATAAAGATAAATAAATAAATAATTAACTAATAAATGAATAAGAACCAGCAATAGTAATATGGAAACATAATTCATAATAACATAATGGTTTTGATTTCGACATTTATAGTCATGATATCAACATAACTCTAGTTATGAGATACGCTATCTTGAAAATGACAAGGCAATATTCACTTGAGAGTTGATGTATTTCCAATTCAAAAGTCTTCGATTTCACTCTGTGTTTTCCTGTCAAGTTCAAACGCAGCCGAATGGAATGAGTGATAAAATATAGCAGAAGCTGTCGACGACGAAAAGATTAATTGAAAGCTTATGACGACAAAAAGATGAATTACAGCTTATGCAGTGTGAATACTTTCTAAAACTGAAGGCAAAAGTGAAAGGAAATGAAATATAGAGGTAATCTCAATGGAGATGAAACGAAAGAAAAATGAATATAGAACGAGAGTACAATTTTAAATAGGAATATAATCCAAAATTAAAATGACCTGACGTACACAAATATGCACTCACTATACACCTTTTACCCGCGCCCTTTTCTTTCAGGCCCAATTTTAACTGATGCCCATTCACAGCCGGGGCACCCAGGAGCAGCTAAATCAGGCTGGAACAGCGGACCTTACTATAAGGATCTCGTTACGCTACCAACTAGCCCATGTCAGCCGCAATATATATATATATATATATATATATATATATATGAACCGTGTGTGTGGCTATAAATGCTAGTAGAAATTCATGTATATCAAACATCTTAATCTAATATTCTATACTTCATTACACCAGTTCTATCATGCGAAATCTATAGTTACACTCGCTGAACATCAGTCTGTTTCTTCTTTTTCTCCCTCCCTCTCTCTCTATACACACACACACACACACACACACACACACACACACACACACACACACACATATATATATATATATATATATATATATATATGTGTGTGTGTGTGTGTGTGTAGTGTGTGTGTGTGCGTGTTTGTCTTTATGTTTGTGAGAATATTTAACTAATCAAACCTCTTCATTTAATTATCTTGGATTGACAAGGAAAAATTGGTAGGAAGGTAGGTTGAGAGAGAGAGAGAGAGGAGAGCAGAGACGAGAGCGAGAGAGAGAGAGAGAGGAGAGAGAGAGAGACTATACATCCCTTATGATTGATTGGTTGATAATTTAGGTCATGAAAGGTGGATGACACCGAGAGATTTCTTTTCATGACGTGAGAAAATTATAATAACTTACTGGTGGAAAATTTTCATTTCAATTATGAAAATAAGAAAGAGCACAGGAACACGCTCTATATATATCTATATATATATATATATATATATATTATATATATATATTTATATATATATCTATTACACACATTCATTGACATATACATGTCTATTGTATATATATATATATATATATATATATATATATACTATATATATAGATATATATATATATATATATAAAACTCGCGAAATTTCACCCTCTCTCTCTCTCATTTATAATATATATTATAATCTTTAATTCTATATAATATAATATATAATATATTATTATATATATATATAGTATATTGATATATATATATATATATAATATAATATATATATATATATTATATATATCTATATATAATCAGAAAAATATCAGAATTAAGTGAAAATCTGGCAATCGTCATCCACAAAGTTTTTTGAAGCTTGAAGCATTGCCCAATTTACGATCACAACTCCTCACTTAAATTAGCAAACATTAGATTAATTAATTAAAATTTCACTGCCTTGATTAGTTAACAGGAAGAAAGCTTTTTTCGCCTTACCTAGGACCATTCCATTCTCTCTCGTCTTTGCTTTCGACATTCGCGGGTTTGTGAACACTCCCGCCTTTTCCTTTTCGGGTGTCCTTTTCCGATTCCTCCGACGGGTCAACATTATCCTTTGTCACTGGGGACGCGTCTTCCATTTCTGCAGCGTTGAGCGCCGTTTGCTCTCTCACTCATATAGGTAGAACGAAGGAAAAGGGAGGAAATGAAAAGAACAAAAGTGGCAGAGATGAGTTTGCGGTACCAGATGCTGCGCTGTTATCGCCTAACTTCGTGAATCAGCTGCTTCGCCGCAGACAACAGTCCGTTGCCATGGCAACTACGACGCGCTTTTCTCGAGGGGTCTGTCGGTGCTGACATCTGGTGGGAATTTGACGAAATGTTCTCTCTGCATAATCGGTGTTCTTTTAAAACGAGTTATTTTATCTCTCTCTCTCTCTCTCTCTCTCTCTCTCTCTCTCTCTCTCTCTCTCTCTCATTTCTGACCAATATTTTCGTACCGTACATTATGAAATGTGGTCGAGATGGAAATACTGCACATATATATACAAGGTTTTGTCGATAGATTAGATTTGTGAGACAGATCTCTTCGTCTTGCAAGTTGCGTGATAATGTTCGCTGATGCAATTGTCATTGTTGTTGACCTCCCCGGTGATTGTATTGCTGCAGCTCTCTCTGTTGTTCTGGCCAAAGCTGTTATTGCTGTTAATGCTTTCTAAGTCACAACAATAAAAGCGAAATAATTATCTGCTATACTGCGAGCTTAGATTTAAATAAACGAATTAATAACTCAGATTTTCCACAACCGTCGACGGAAGGTGCGTGTCCAGAGAATTACTGTTTATGACTCCAGGTTTTCTGAAGAATTATTTTCGGAAACCTTAGCATTCGCATGACACAATACTTACGCAACCGAAAACAGAAATATTCCACGGCGTTCTTCGAATAATTCAACGGCGTATTTCTTTTCGCACCACTAAGAAAGACGTCTTATAAAATTACTTGAAGTCGATAAATTGATTAAGAAAATGTGCTTCATGCGAATCTCCAGGGGTAATTCTTGCTTTATTACTACTTCAGTCGTAAAACTAAACGTGTCGCATTGGACTGAAGTTATGTGGAAAAACTCGGAAGATTTTGGAAATAAGTTACCATAAGTTGGAATATAGCAAATATTAATTAAGTTGAAAATGTGCCAAAGGAATAAATTTTTGAGTTTTCAAGAGGAAACAGGTAATTTATTTGGCTACCTTTGGAATGTAGTGGAGAAAATTAGTTTTTTTTTTTTTATCACAGTCATCCTATTCGACTGGCTGGTTTTTTATAGTGTGGGGTTCCGGGTTGCATCCTGCCTCCTTAGGAGTCCATCACTTTTCTCACTATGTTCGCTGTTTCTAGAAGCACACTCGTCTGCATGAGTCCTGGAGATACTTCGGCATCTAGATTTTCCAGGTTCCTTTTCAGGGATCTTGGGATCGTGCCTCCTAGTGTTCCTATGATTATGGGTACAATTACCACTGGCATATCCCATTTCCTTCTTATTTCTATTTTCAGGTCTTGATACTTATCAAATTTTTTCTCTTTCTTTCTCATCTACTCTGGTGTCCCATGGCATTGTGGCATCAAATGGCCGGACATTCGCTTGCTATGAAGTTTATTGTCTCGTTTTTCATATTTCGCTTCCTGCATGTGGGTGAGATGTTATTTCCATCTATCGTTCTTTGAACATATCTAGTTCTTAGGGCCTGATCTTGTGCCGCTGTAATCATCCCTTCTGTTTCCTTCTTGAGTTCATCGCTGGCCAATTCTTTAGTCTGTCTCATGTAGTGTCCGTGCATTGGTTTGTAGTGCCATTCCTGTGTTCTGTTTGTCATTCTCCTGTCACTGTTTATTTCTGGATCTTCGTCTACTTTTATCAGTCCTTCTTCCCATTATTATTATTATTATTATTATTATTATTATTATTATTATTATTATTATTATTATTATTATTATTATACAGAAGATGAACCCTATTCATATGGAACAAGCCCACCACAGGGGCCACTGACTTGATATTCAAGCTTCCAAAGAACAAAGTGTTCATTAGGAAGTAAGAGAAGGTGAAGGGTAAAATAAAATCAACCATTTCCTAAAGAAGGATATGACATAGTCCTTACATTTAAAAAAGAAAAATAATCCTTGAAATCGTATCCTTTCTGTTTCCGTGAATCCTATAACCTCCTTTTTTCCAAAGGGCGAAATGTCTCCCAAAGCTCCTTTCCTTTCATGTTTTCATTTTCATCTTTTTTCGTGTTTGTGTCCGAGTTAAGAAAAAAATTGTTTTTACTTTTCCATTATTGTCATGTCAGAGCTAAGAAAATTTGTTTTTGTTTCCTTTATCGTTTTCATGTCCCAACTAAAAAATTGTTTTTAAGTTATTTATATTTCATTACTTTCGCGTCCCAACTAAAAAAAATTTAAAGTTGTTTTCATTTTCATTATTTTCACATCCCAACCAAAAACAAATAAATTTAAAGTTATTTTCATTTCCATTATTTTCATGTCTCAACTAAAAAAAAATTTAAGTTATTTTTATTTCCATTATTTTCACGTCCCTAGCCCCCCAAAAAATAAACAAAGAAAAATTTAATGGTCGTTGGGTTTCGTTCCAGGCTGACCTTCTTTTACGAAGGGGAGAGGAAAAAGTAAACGAGGAAACGAGATAATGAAAGGAATATGTCAGTGCGCGGACGGGAGCCACGAAAAACTCGGCCGACAATCACGAAGGAGGAGGACTTCAAAGAGATGAGGGAGAGACGTAGAAGACGAGAGAAGATGCCTTCTGTATGATCTGTCATTTCTCTTATTACCTCATTTTGATCAACCCCATTTCATCAGTGATGTCACTGAGGTCTTTATAATACTCGTCGTCTTCATTTTTTATCAATTACATAAATTACAACAACAATATCTTTAGCATCACCAAGAATAATAATGATGATAATAACAATAATAACATCTCAATACTGCAATCGCATGAGATCAAAAACTCTTGGAAAATTGTTCCCCAGCCGTATTAAAAAAGAACTCATCAATATGGCAGTCGAATTATACGTACTTAACACGTAGTACTCCAAAGTTATTTTCACATAGTATCTTCTACCCATTAACATTCTTTTACTGTATCTTCTTTCATATTCTCTTCCATATTACTTTCCACCCTCGCCTAACACATTTCAAACCGTCTACTGTCAATTTCCGTTTCAGCGCTGAATGACCTGATGGCCTAAATTCTACATCCAATTCACTTTTGATTAAACTGTGATTCATCTAATACGCAAAGATTTGTAAAATTCGAAAAATAAAAGTTTGTGTACTTCAAGCATAAGTTCACGATAAAATTGAAACATTCTTCAAAAATTCATCGATTTTTATTATTTGAATTAATGTCAAACAAATGTCCTATTTCTCTTCTGCGGTGTTTTGACATCGTGACAACATCCGTTCTAAATCGTCCTCTTTCGAAATTATTTTTGTACCTTTTGCATGTCTAGCCTATTTACCGTTCGGGATTCCAGTTTGCATGCAATATGTTGGTGGTGGTGGTGGTGGTGGTTTGCGTGTGTGTGTGTGTGTGTTTGTAGGATCTTAGCAGCGCCCATCGAGCATTTATTTATGCTGCATTTAATCTATCTTACCAATTAAAAAGTTCAGAAGACAAATGCATTACTACCCCAATACTCTTTTCCTTGCATTTTAATAGATTTTTATCTATTTATTAATCTATCAATTTATTTTTCTTTTTGAATAAGAGAGATATCTCTTTTTCTCTATTTCCCTTTACCTCCTTGTACTACATCTTCCTAATGAACACCACATTCTTTGGAGGCTTGAATATTCGCCGTTAGTCTGTGTTACTTTCTGTTAATATTTACAGAGGGTGATGTAGCTGGGTTCCTGGAAAAGGTTCAAGTGAATGCCTTTTGCTTATATACAAGCGCAGGAAAGAAAAATCTTCCCAAAACTATAAAAAGATAAAAAATGTGACGACAGAGACATCTATGGACGGTAATTCCGGAATGAGATTAAAACGCGCCATCTAGGAAGTATCGCTGCAATCTCCCAAACCTGGTTTTCGAGAGTCCATTCTTTGGCTCCTGGCAATGAAAACAAACTAACGTTCAGTTCGTTTTACAACTTCTTCTTCAGTTAGGTTTCTTCAGAGTGTTTGTGTTTTTAGTGTAAAAGTAAGTATTGTGAGCAGTGTCTATATTATAAGGTTCATTTCTAAGTTCAATGAGATTACACACACGTGACAGGTGTTGTTTTAGTTAGATATTATAGCTACTGGGAAATTTTTATGCATCCACAATTTTGTATATAAACATATAGTTGCTAGTATACCATTTGTTTATAAATATATGGTTATGTGGTTTATCATTATTTTTGAGTAAACGATAGGTGTAGTACTATATGTGGTAGATCTTGGTTAATGTTTGTCAAATGTACGTTATTTACGTCGAATTCATTAACTTCTAATTTATGTAATTAAGTAAAAATCACAAATTTGGTTACCCATATCCTCTATTTAACCCTAGTTTTTCTCTCTAGCTTTTAGTATCTTTGTTCGTTGATGACCAGGTCCTGGCGATTTGAAAGTTTTGCTTAGGCGTAATGAGAGTTGCGTGAAGAGAATTTAAATAATTTATAAATCTAGTTGGAGGAATTAAGTTTTTCTGTCCTTTTATTGTATTCGTTTATAAAGCGTTTGTAAGTATTTAGGTTTTGCAAGTATTTCCATTTTAAGCGTTTTTCGCTTGTTAAGTTTGTGTTGCAGTATTCCTTTTTATGTGACTTAGTTGGGAGATAGGTTAACATTTCCCCAATATAGGTACTTGGTTGCGAAGGTGAACATAGAATTTTTTTTTTAAGTCTTTCAATCTTTTATTTTATTGGGCTTAAGACTTAAGATACAGGAATTAGTTAAAGTGCTTTATATTTTGATGCATATAAACTTGTCCACAACTGACCATGTAGAACTCTATGGAAGTCACATAAAGGTTATCATAATTACGACTTTTAGAAGTAAAAATTTTCAGAATTAGTTTTGGCGAGTGGAATTTAGTGTATTGTGTAGGAATCCTTCACAAATTTTTAACAACCATTTGATGTAGTTAATATTGAAGTGTGAAGTCACTATTTTTTTCTTGAAATTAATTTTTTTTTTTTTATTAGAACTGTGGTGTCAAAACTTTTTGAACTGTAAATGAGTTGATTTATTCTTGTGGTGAGGAAGCCAGTTGGCAGCTTTGATCACTTTAGTTGGCTAATATTGTAATTAATTTACAGACCTAAGTGAATTAGGTGCTTAGCGAACTGAGAATGTTGCTGGACCCGAGGTTGGTCCTGCTCACAGGCGTTCTTCCATTACTTGGATTGGTGAGTATCTTTTTGTTCTTTGGTTTTGGTCTAAATCCTAAACTTACCCAAAGGAAAATAATTTTTGGGGCTTACAGATGATTAATATTTGTGGTGTTAAAACTGTATTAAAAAGTAGTCACAATGTAGTATGAGGGGAGGTTAATAAAGAGTATTATTTCCGATTGCCTGCAAAAGGACTCGCCCCAAAACACACAAATATTAAATTTAAAAAAAGCGGTAATTCTACAGAATAGTTCCGCACGGACTGCAAGGAACGTAACCGCGAATACGACATCCACTAGAGATTGGGGCGTACAATGTATTTCGCAGTGTTTAGTACTGGCCCCTTGGGGTTAATTACAGTCGTCCGAATAAATATTACTTAAAATTCTTGTTCGGGATGTAAAACTGCATAGAAAAACCGCAACTGCCACAGTCTAGGCCGCCGCGGAATAGTAATATAGATCTACCAAAAAAGTTTTACTTGGTAACCTAATGTTACCAGGGTATGATATTATAATTACTATCTTTGTTAGCATAAGAACGCAACATGTATGTCAGTCGTCCGTCCGTCAGTCAGTCTTCTATGTTCGTTGTCATAAGCACATTGCGGTCTTATTTTATCCTAGACACTCCTGCTTTGCATGTAAATACTCAATTATCATACAAAAACGTTAGTTTAGTTTTTCCTAAATTCTCACTGATAAAGATGTAAATAGATAGCTGTGACGTCACGCAGATGTCTGTTTTTTTTCATAATTTTATCAAACTAAGCTTAATTTTATCAAACTAAGCTGAACTGCACAAGACAACAAATATGCATTAACAGGAGTGGTTTAAAGATGATCCAATAATTATTCGAATTTAAGCAATTACTTGAAACTGCAAAACGGTAATCGCTCTTCAAAGTTTTCAGTAATGTTTGAAATCTTTAGTACACCATACTATGGTTATTGACCAATGCACATTCCAAACACTTACATATTGATATTAGCCTCGGTTATTCTTAATTGCAATGTTTAATAGAAAATCGCTAACTTTTTACTTTGGTACCTTGCTGAATGTTGGCATCGTCGACGTATGTTTCTCACTTTTTTTTTCTTTTTTTTAATCGGCCTTTTAGCCTCACTGCTGGGGTGTCATGACTAAGTCCATTCATTGAAAAGTGTTATACTAGCAGTAAGCACCTTCCGACTTCTCATTGACATTGCCTACTATTGAAGTGCCACTGTTGGTGTATTGGTGTTTGGTCACGTGAGGCTGTTGGGCTTCTCACAACCTTGGCTGAGTGGAGGGGTGAATAGATGCTAGATATCACTTTACTTTAAGGCATAAAACGTAACTAAAATAACGAAAATATAGGCAGATATTAACTGTATTTCGAACCGCGTAAGGTTTTATTCTCGCCCTCGGCCCTTTAAATGGCTTACTCTTTAAAGCCACGCGAGACACTGGAAAAGCAGTAGTGTTTAAAACTTTTCACTTTGTTTTTGGATAGGTGTAGAATATAAATCCATAAACTCAAATTCAGCTTTTTGAAGAAATAACCAGATCATTTCCAAAGGTGAATTGTAGTGTTTTCTGGTTTGCTGTTTGAGATGGCTTCATCTTGGTCAATGAACGTTTGTAGTTCTAACTTTGTATCGCAGAAGACAAGGTGGTCAGGTCTAGCTTAATGGTAATTTTCAGTGGATAGTACTTATCAGAGACAGGCTGATCATTTTCATTACCCAAAGTCCTGCTGTCGTGCTGAAGTAAAATGAATTCGGCACTCCAGTCGCAAGAGCCAGTTTGTTGATCCCTGTTGGGGACTAAGGCTTCTCATGGTATGCATTATTGGTATTGCCAAAGTGTTATTGTAGTCTCATCAGCCCCTAGCTGCAGACTATTTAGTCTTTTACTTAACCTCAACTCCCACTTCATTTTTTCAGTCTCCCCAATTTTATATATTTGTGCAACTGAGGGTTTTAATAATCTTTTTCTCAATCAACTTTGCTGTCCAACCACACTTGACTGCCTCTTTTTCACTATCTTAGTGCTGTATGGCTGGGAGTGTGTAGTGCTTGACTTAATGCTATTTTTGATGAAACTAATCGAACAAGGGCAATGTTGCCTCTAGATCTACCATTCCAGTACCACCTCTACCTTACATACTGCTGCAATGGGTAACACCTTCATTGAGAAAAACTTAAATTCATGTAGTGGTCATGACTTTTAATAACAAATTTGCCATTTAATAAAGTTCACTTAGCTACTTAGTAAACTGAACTAATTCCAGATAGTTAACTCCTCATAAATCCCTTCTACTCATTAACTGCAAGTTTAAAGTAACAAACTTTGTGCTGAACCAAGGTTTTGTATTGTCCTTTTATCTTATTAAACTTCCTGTAACAGGACTGCTGATTTTTGGGTATTAGTTGTTATACCTGCCACTGTCTTCACTCTTAATTATACCTTTTTATCAAAATCCACTGTTCAGAGCCATTTTAGTGAACAGATGTTAATCGAATTCCTTTCAAATAGGAGTAGGATATGCTGTATAGGTAATGAATTGTCTTAACTTTTAACAGGTAAATGGAGGCCCAGCTCGAGTCCTAACTGCTGAAGGAGACATAGGCAATGAAGGCATATCTGATGAAGGCACCGTGAAGTTTAACGGAATCTATGATGAAGGCACAGAGGAGGGAAGTTCGGGAATGCTTGAGAGGTTATGGACTGGATTTAGCAGTAGATTAAATTTATTTGGCGGTGGAGAGTTGGGTAAGGACACTACCTTGGATAGTATCAACCAAGGTTTTTGTATGCTTTTAGATCTTGCATGTGTGAGGGTTTAATAATGACAGCACCCTATTAATACTGTGTGCATTGAGATAATTTAGACCTTATAAGAATTCTAATGGTGATAAATTGCTTGTGTAATGGTAGAGAACACAAAGCATTGTATACAAGACATATCAATCAGCTTACTAAACGGAACTAAATAGCAATGTACCATATAGGGAAATGCTTAGTTTAGCTTAGTCCTGACATTTCCTGCTTCTGGTAATTCTAAGTTTGTGCTCGTGTATTCATTTATAGGTATGAGGTAGGTAATTGTTGTAAATTCTTCATTACTATTGGCGAATGACTTCGTCCTCTATTAAAATGTGGGTTATTAGTCTACAATTTCTAGCCACACTTCATATACATAAAATGTGTGAGGCTCCAGCAGACATTAGTACGAGGAGACCTTTGATTCAAACTGGGATAGGTGGGAGCTAAACACTTGCAGTTGTAATAATCTTCCAGTTGAATTGGTAATTATTTAGTAGATAAGAGACAAACATAACAAAATTGTAGTTCAATAACCGGAGGTTAAAAGAAGCAAAGGTAGGCTTAATGTAGAGCAGACTTTTAAAGTCTGCATGACAGGGCGATCTATAGCTCTTAATGTTTAAAGGGATTTTTGTATTAGAAGTTGTTAGGGACTGTTTTTTGCAATTCTTTGGAATAAAGCTAAAAAGAATTTGGTGGTAAAACTGCTTTCTAGCAACAGTTTTTATCAATGTTCCTATAGTCTTAGAGTTCTAAAAGATTAGGTGGTAAAACTAACCTAGTTTCTGTAAAGAAAAAGGGGTATTGTAAAGTAAGTGGATACCCCAACCCCTAACTCTAGACGTGATTTTTGTTTTCTACTTTATAATAGATAATTCAAGGTCCAGTTAAGGGACTGGTCAGTGTAGAAACGTTAATATGCGTAATATGCAGTTTAATGAAATTTGATGACTATACAACAGTATATGCAGTCTTAAATTTCAGACTTATTAAATTATCAGTAGGCAGTCTGCGGGTTACGAAGGGGGTTCCATTCTGAGACCCGTCGTAAGCAGAAAATCGTCAAAAATCCTAAAGACCTTACTTTCAATGCTTTGGGTGCATTCAAAACTGTAAACTGCATTCTTATTGCATTTTTCATAAAAAAAACTTCAAAATATTGGTCATTTTGCATTTTTGGTGTCATATTTCTTGTGCCAGATCAGCGTTGTATGCGCTGTAACCCTGGAAATAATTTGATAAATGTAATTGAAAAGCGCCTTGTCCTCGGAATGTCGTAAGCCAGACCCTTCGTAATTCGGGGACTGCCTGTACGTCAATGGACTTAAGGTCTTGGTTATGACTAGTGGCTTAAGTTTAATTTTCTTCCTACAGAAAATAAGCTTCAAAGATTTCGCTCGAATGCTGTACAAAGTCTAAGGAATAATGTTAAGGAACTAAAGGATATCAGGAAACGTCAGAAAAGATCTCATCCTATAGAGAGTATCCTTTCAAAGGAGACAAAAGGTATCGGAATTGTTGTTGAATTAATGGATATCATATCGGTAAGGTTAGCCAATTGAGTTTCATAACTTAAAGCGTTATTTGATGTTTCCAGGTTTCTATAAACTTTCTGGTTTGGATGGAAATGTCAACAGTCACCTGAGAACTTTTACTTCACCAGTAAATGCCATATCGATGGAGGTATTTGAGCACCTGAACTTACTCTTCTGGCTTGTGACAGAAGATTACTATAGCATTGATAATCCGGGAAATTTGCACGTGTATATGTTAGACGTGGTAGGTTTGAGACCTTGTTTTCTGCAAAAGTAAGATTGTGATGAGTTCTGTGCACTTTTTTTCAGTTGACAAAACTCTTAATAAACAAAAATTTCCAGGCACGCAACACACTGCAGAAGACCCAGACCCGTACCTTAGGTGCAAAGAAGTGTATACCAGTTTTAAAGCTCAATGTTTTTATCGAAGTTGTTTGTGTGGAGACACTAGAACAGGAAGTTCAGGATTCTTTGAGGGTAAGTGTAAAAAAGTACTCTTGAACTTCAAGTAGTCGCTACTTGGCCGTTTAACATTTTTCTTCAGATCTTATCTGAATTTAATTTAACCTGCATAATTGTCTAAGCATTTTTTTATGAAATTGCTAATCTAATTAAGCACGTCTTTTATGAAATCCCTAACTTAGGCACATTTTTAATGGAATCTCAATGGAATCCATAATCTAATAAAGCACATTTTTTCTAGAAATCCCTAAGGTAATTAGTGGGAAAGTTGCAGTATGCTTGTTGCATGGTGGTTTTAATTTTTTTCCTTAAAAACCTGTTGGGTATCCTGTCGCAAATTTACTAAATTATGATTTTCCCAGAATATAGAAATTCCATGCGGCTTAAAAAGTTTATAAAGTACAGCTATTAATTTGATATGGTCTTTATTGGAACTGCATCTAAAGGTTTGATCTGGTCTTTATTGGAGTTCTTGTACATTAACAGAAAGGATCTGGTAGTGGAGTCTACAGGATAACCTGGTCAGATGGACTGAAGGTAGAATTCAAAAGAGCTCTGAAAACACAAACTGCTCAGGATGTTGCTGTGTGGTAGGTAACCAATTGAGCAATGTTTTAGTATAAAGATGGAGGTATCTTGTCAATGTGAGATTAGGAAGTCGATGGATGTTTCAATTTGGTTCTCCATTTCATATTTGTGCGTAACCTGGAAGTTCAAAATGAGAATTTCTAAACCATAATAGATAGGGTTGTAAGCTCTTATTAGAAATGGGAATGAGGCGTGAATAATTGTACTATGCAAGTTGAAAATGGCACACCTAATTTAGAATTTTTCATACTTAAAATGTAATTTAATGTAATTGTCTGATTCAGTGAATTAACTTAAAATATAAGACCCTCAAATTAATAAATTTGCAAATTATATTACTAGATGTCATTAGGAATTAAACTTATCTGGTCTGTGTATTTGTACCAGACTTATTGAGGTACACGAAAATGCTGGATCTGAGAGATTATTATTCTATAGAATTTGAAGTGTTGACACTTTCAAATGGAAAATTAATTAGTTTTTATAGTAGCTCTTCATTCTTAAACATATTTAGGATTTTATATAATTTTGAGTTGTGAAGCATTTTCTTTACATACAGTGAGTAGTAATGTAGTAACAAAAAGTTAACTTGCAGGGAGTTTGGGGAGAGTACATTTATTGCATTTGCAAACTCGTATGATCCAGTACAGAGGTATGGAGAGCTGTTGAGTGTTGTCTTTCAGCTACAGGTAAGTTCTGGCTTGGTAAAGTTTTTATTATGGACATGTGAAATTCATAAATCTAGAATTCCTAGAATACTGTGTAAATGTAAGCGACTTGAAAACTGGGACGCAGTTGAGTAATATTTTGAAAGTGATTTTGAAATGAATGATTGCAGTAACGATTTGTAGTCCAGTCTATTGTAATATGTATGATTTATTACAGACAACCACACAAAATGGCATTATCTTCCCAAATTATGATAAAATTGATAATGCAGGATTTGGTACAAAATATGCTTCTGGGTTAGAAGCTTTCAGGATAGTTTCTAGACAGTTTCTAGCTGTTGCAAACCATAAAGATGACATGGGTAAGTTTCTGTACTTGCAAACCTTAGATATGGGTAAGTTTCTGTACTAACCTAGTGTTAAAAATTTTTTCTGTACTTGCAAACCTTAGATATGGGTGAGTTTCTGTACTAACCTAGTGTTGAAAATCTAATAATTCTTAATTTATAAATATTAGCAAAATTCTGTTAATGGCTGCATAATTGCAAAGACGAACAATATCCTCAGGGAATGTGGAGATCGACAGTGTAATCTATGTGTACGACTTGCATAGGAGAATTCTGAACCCATTCCAGCGTATAAGAACTACTGGCGCTCGTGACTGGACTGCTTTCAGCTTTACCGAGGGAGCAAGCTCTGAATATTTCCTTGCTGTTGCAAATGAATACAGAATTGACAGAAGTAAGCATCAGTATTCTTGGTATTTTTATTGGTAGTTTTATGGTGGTTTTTAGATCTTTGATACTACGTACGTATTTAGTTTAAAAGGGCGTTAGTGGTTATACTTAGACATTGCGTAGCCTTCCTCTAATGGGAAAAACAGCAAGTGGATTACCATTATTTTAGGTTCTGTGCACATGTTTTAAACTATAAATCATCCTGATCAGCATAAGGAGTTATTTTTCTTTATAGTTTTAGCTTTACATTTTAACGTGGCAGTCCCCTATCCGATCGGCGTATTTGAGTTTCTAGTAGTACTTGGTATGGAATTTGAATAAGTTTAGGTAGAATAATGTTAAATGTTTCATATTGACATTTGACATACCTTCCACCCCCCCCCCCCCATCTCCAAAAAGTCTCCTATTCCTACCCTGCCATTCATAACATGAGGGCATGGATTTTAAATGACAGTGGTGATATAAACTTAAAAAAAATTATCAGTAAGTTTTTTCCACTTTAAATTCATTAATTTTTATGTCATTATTTAGGAAGACTTAAATTTTTAGTCTTGGTTCTTTGTAACTTATGTTAAGGTTTAATAATCTAGAGGGGAATAATGGGGGACTTTATCTATTTTTAAGACCTTTAGTATAAATGAAAATACGTAAAAGGTGGGTTGGAGCTAAAGTTTACCAAAAATGTTCTAAGAAAAATTAATCTTATTTTTGGCCCAATGCTTTGATGAAACTCACTTGTGCGATTGACCTCTGCATAACTGTAAACTAGTTGATCTCGACAAACTACCTGTAAACTAGTTTAATATTTGTACTTTTACTCCTGTCAGTGTTTTTGCATTTAGCATTCTGCTTACCGTTCCCAACTTTGTTCTTGTTAAAGTCCAATGGACTGGAGTTTCATTGTGAAGCCTAGGAGAGAATTTTCTATACTGTAATGGATTTTTATAACTTAATTTGACCAGAAAGTTTTTTCAAATTTTAGTATGGAGTGAGGAATATCTTTACTATGCTAAAATACACTGCTTATGGCAGTAAAATTAATTCACAACTGTGCAGTACAGTAACTTTTGTAAAAATAGCACACAAGATAAGCCAGAGGCACGGATGTGTAGAGCAGACAGAGATCAAAACCAATTGCTGCCATCCTTTGGAATATAAACTGTTAAACTGTGCTAATTATAAGTGTAAAAGCAGTTTTGGGTTATTAGCATTGGCAAAATGCTGCTTAAATTGAAATTAGCTGCTTGAAAATTTTAACATTGAAATTAGAAACTTTGTGCTTGCCCGGTGCGTAGTTAACTTATTGGGATTGTGCTTTGTTAATTTTATAGGCAATGAGTAATATTTTATTATTGAAAACTAAAACCAGAATAGTATTTAACTTTTAAAATTGCATTTTCAGAAGGTAACAAGGATTTTGAAGTGGACTCTGTGATCTATAAGTATGATAATGGCAAGTTTGTGCCATTCCAGTGTATCAGAACTAATGGTGCCCGACAATGGATAGTGTATCAGGTAAGAGTTGAGATTTAATACAAAGCTTTTGCTTTTTTCGGTATTTAACAGATTATAAGACTCCATATATACTGAAATTTTAGTGATGTTAATTAGGAAGACTATGAAGATTTTAATTGTTGATAAATTGAAACTAGTGAAAGTTCTACGTAAAAGTTAATAAAAATGAACCGTAGAAAATGGAGGAAAATTCCATACTAAAATGATTTACTTAATTTTCGGAAGGACAGGGAATGGGTCTGTATCATGTAAACACGAGCAACAAAACTTAAATTGAACTCTAGGTTAAAAATTTTTTTTACATTTTATGATTCTTGTTAAGATAGGTTTATTTTTCTCTGGTTATTGAGGTTCAGAGATAGTTTTCATGATCCACATCCCTTATTGGTGATTCAGTTATCCAATCACAAAGGAAGCTAGCAAAGCAATGTAGATAAGTTAACTTAAGAAATGTGTACTATAATTCTGTGGAAAAGCAGAGCTATAGGTTTGTTATATAAGTGCAGACTTTAGGACAATTTTCTTGCTAGAAACCAGACTTTATTTAAAATTTTTGAGTAATAAATTTTAATTCTTAAATTTAAAAATTTAGGAAGTCTTAAAGCTAATACTAATATATGTTGCATTTCGTTTTCTTACAAGGGAACACAAGGTGAATTTCTCTTGGCAGTAGTTAACGGACAGTCAGGAGTGTTTTTCTACCAATACAATGGTTGGCGGTTTATACAGACAACTCAAAAAGTTTCTGGTCTGGTGGGTATTTATGTAGTACCCAGTTTTTGTACTGTACCCTAAGTAATTTCTTCAAATATTAAAATTCAAATAATGAGTTATTAAAAATCTGTTTAGACAATTGCTCATAATTTTGTATATTAAAAAATTCATTGCAGGGTGTGGTGTCAGCCTCCTTTGTTTATTTGCCAGTTACACTTAACAAGCTGCTGCTGACTGTAGCAAATCCATTTGATACTTCAGCAAATAGACCATTAACCTACTATGTTTCCTTCGAGTATCTGAATCCCTTGGGAGTAAGTATTGTTTATCAATCCTTTGTAAATTTAAATTTTTTCTGTATAGAAGTATATACGGTACATTGACTTACCATGCACAATGAATTAAATTTACAGAAGTATTACGATGATTCCCTGGTCTGGTGTAAATCTCTCAAGAATACCATAGCAAATGATGGCTTGTCTGATCTGGTCAGAAGAGTTCAACAAGCAACTAAGGTTGATGGACCAAAGAACTTTACAACTTCTGTTACTATTAGGGGTAACCTTAAAGTTACGGCACAGTTTACTAGCATCTTGAACGTAAGTTTGTAAGACTTTTTTTTTGACTGGTAAGGTAATCTTGCCTGTAATCTTGGATAGTGACAGGGTAATCTTTAAATTTATTTTTTCTAAATTTAGTATGGGCTAAATTTTAGACTTCGACTTTCTGCCCTGTTTTGTGAATGCCTTAAGATTTCCTTAGTCACGATGCAGTTTATCCAACTCGACTTAGCCTGTCTCCTTTTCCTTTGAACCTATACTCTGTTTTTTTCCATTTGTCCATCCGCCTGTGGTTTTTGCGTATGGAACACTGTGTCCCGGGCTTTAGATGGTTACATTCAGCTTACATTCAACAATCATAATAATATCCTATTTCGAATATTAACGGTGTAATTCGCATACAGTAAATTATTAACTTTTCAGTTGCAAATGTACACCCAGATATACTTTTATTTACCTAAAACTTACACATTGCGTCCCAGGCTTTAGATAGTTACACTGTGTTACCGTAAAACTTACACACAGTGTAACTATCTAAAGCCTGGGACGCAGTGTTACCATACTCAAACACCACAGGGGGATGGACAGATGAAAAAGAGTATAGTCATCTCTCTCACAGCATGCTACCCATCCTGTCAATATACTGCTAATCTGTCTCGCTAATGTATTTTGCATTGTTCTTCCAGTTTAATTTTTATTCCTATTTTCACTAAATATTACTGTTATACCCAAATAAAATATGCAATCCCATACTATTTTCCACCTCCGAGGTAGTGCTGTTAGTCCTTCCTTACAGAGAGGAAGTACTGTTAGTGTACTTAGTGTTGGCCTGTAGTTGAAATGTATTTAGCCTTTTACTTCATTCCGTTGATACTTTTAAAGTCTCTTCACTATCTGAAACGCTTAGTAATTAAAGTATTGAATGTCGAAAGTACCCCAGTGCTTGTTTATATGGCAAAATTTTCATGAATCAGTCTTCAAATATCTTCTGATCTTTAATACTTAATATCCTGTAGGATCTTTAAATCTGAGACAAAAGTAGAACTTGCTTCTTGTTGCCTTTGTTTCCAAAATTAAACCTTACAGAATTCTTACTGTATGAAACCGGTGTTTGCGTCCTTCAACCTCTTCTCTCCTTTCTGAAATTGAACAGATTTTGAGTTCTGCTCAGTTTTGTTCCTGAAAGTCTTTCAAAAGTTTGAATGGGATATTCACATTCACCAGGTAACCTTCTGTTTGTAGAACTATAGCTTATATTCTTTCTCGCCCATCTCACCCAACAGGACAATCTTAAATTTTTTTTCTTGGTTATCTGAATCATGTTTTTAATAGTGTCGTCACCGTAACTGTTTGATAGTTGTCAGTTCTCCTAAAATTGGTATATTTAATCTAAATGTATTAAAAACCAATGCAAGATCTCGACTTTATCATTTGGGTAACTCACAATTCTGTGTTTGCTTTTCTTGAGCTCCCAATCTATTTATTGGATGACTTCTCAATTGGCACAGTGACACGAGGAACTTTCAGAAGTCTAAGCTATATAGATCCTCCAATCACTTTTCCTTCCAGGGCTAACAGATGTCACTATTTTTTTCATTAACCTTCACTCATACCACCGTTTTCTTAATACGGTCCACAGCATATTCTCAGTCTGGCACTGGCACCTTCTCAAAGCTGCTTTTCATTTAAAACTACAGGCGGTGCCCATTGCGGAGTAAGTTTGACCTGGTGGAACCTGCTACAGCTATAATGAATGTTGCTGAAACATTCTGTAGCTTGACTTAATGTAATGAAAAATGTAGGAGTGTCTGAGATCTTGCCAAATTAAGTTTTGTTCAGTGCTGGTCTGTGTATTTGCTGATCCATTTGTAATTGTATTAAAGCCCAAAATTAGTGTTAAGATAGATAGCAGAGATCACGAGTCTTTACAGACTTCATTAGCAGAGGGATTTTTAGTAGACTTCGATGCATTCTCTTAACAAATTGCCACTTTCTTTTAAGGAGCATGTTCTGGGCTTCCTCACATACATATATGTAGTTCTATAAATACTTAAGAAATTTAACTGCATTTCTGACACTTCTTTTCAGATTGTAGTTCTGTCACAAGGATTGAGCTTTGACCTTGGTGTACAAGCCTTAAATGGGTTAATAGCCACGATAGAAGAAGCACGACAGAGACTGAACATTGTCAAACGACTGTTGCAAGAAGCCAAGAACATAAATTCACAAACTGATCTAGGTAAGAGTGTATAGTTTATTTCGTAACTGGCTTACCTGTCTAGATCCTGCTGTGTATAGTATAGTGTTCAACAATTAACTGATCACTGAAGAAGAATAATTGAAAGAAAAAATTTAAGAGCTATTTGCATTTTGTGAGTTACTGTAATAATTTACTAGATTAATATCTCTTGGTTAACTTGGAAGCCGCAGCACGTAACTCAATTAAAGGGATAAATGTTTTAGTAAGTGTTGGTGATGAAATCTTATCTTTCAGATGGTGTGAAGTTTTCAAGAATAAAGATAATTTGTTCAAGTGGAAACAGATGCTCTGTGAATTCCATTATTGCAAATACGGTAAGTCAATCTTTTTCTTTGTGTAACAGATTTGAAACTATACTCTAGAAATGAGCGAGGAATACATATACAAAATTGCAGGTAAATGGTGTTAGTGCTTCATTTGATGACGTCATCCGCATTAATCAAGATTATAATATTCCGAACTTGAAACTGGAAGAGTTTATTGTAACAAATGGTGGACAGATTACTGTTGACTTTATAAGTGGACCAGGTTTTCCAAGAACTCCGTTCTCCGAAATAGTGAAACTGACTGGTAATCATAACATTATCGGGAAGAAGACTTTTGGTAAACTACAAGCAAATTTCCTCGTAGTATCGGGAACTGGTAAGCCTTCTCTTGATTTAGTGAGCTGTATAAATTTTAACTTCATACCCACTTATAAGAATTGAATGATAAGTAGTAGTATTTTTCAGTGGGCGGTAAAAAAGTTTCCAGAGACAACCTCCTGTTAACAGTAACTGAACAAAGGATAACTTCAGAAGTTACTGTGAAGTCTCTAAGGACTAATTCTATTATTGTGAAGAATATAAATGGACCGCGATTTTTCAAGCTTCCTGAAGAACCTTGTTTTGTTGAAGGGTGCTACTCAAACGTTCACAGGCAAGTTGATTTTATTGTAGGCAGACAGCTTTATACATCGAAAAATATAGAAATTGCCAATTTTTGATACATAGTTTGCTTGGTTGTTGCAAACAGATAGTCATTCATAATTGCTGATGTAATAGAAATTTGAATTACAGGTCCTCTCATTATAAAGGGCAACTTAATTGCACCCTCGATCAAGACTCTGAACCCTGTGACTCCTCTGGACCCTGTCACTGCAAGCAAAAATGTTCTTCTGCATAATACTGGGGAAACTCAGATTATTACTGGTAGTGTGTTAGGCTACAGTTCTTAAATTTGGATTGGTGTTATGGTTTGAATTTTGTTTAACTGATATATGAGAGTTTAATATTAAAATCTTTTCCTGAAGTTTTAGCTATGAAAGATTTAATCATGGATCTTTCAAATTTTTCTGAAAATATCCTTTTTGAATTTGGTTTCTACATTTTGTTAGTGTAATGCAACTATGTAATTTTTAATTTTTTATGAATAGTAGTTGGTAAATATTTGAGACCATGAAAATTTTGTTCTGAAAACTTTTGTCTGATGCAGGTTCGCATAAGCTTGCTGATCTCCAAGCCCTACAAGGTATAACTATTAAAGGCCTACTGAATGGTTTGTCTGTACCTGATGATTTTTATTTGAGGAACTCCAACGAAATCATAAACAGACCTGTGACCTTCCAGGATGTTGTCGCTGATATGGTAACAATTGGTAGCATGCTTGGTGATGTGCAGGTTAGTTGGGGTTTCTCTTTGTTTTGTGTTAAGTATGTTTTTTTTTTTTTCACTTCATCTCTTCTAATTGTGACATCTCGCTGGAAAAATTTAGGTCAGAAATGGAGAGTTGGATCTTCTCCTCCTAAATGGTGACCAAGTAGTATCAGGAAAGAAAAGTTTCGATAAAATTACCATACTCGGACATTCTACTGTCGCTGGAACTGTTGCTGGCTATAGATTGGAGGATTTCAAATCTAACCTGGCAGCAGAAGTAATAAGTGGTATTAATGGTAAGGTCTAGACGTATTTCTGAAAATGTGTAATGTTCTATGTTATCAAAATTAACAGATTTTAAATGAACAAACTTGTACTCTTTCAAACTAGCTGGTCGCAGGATTTTTGGAACAGTGACTTTTGAAGGTGGATTAACAGTCTTGGATGACATAGTTGATGGTGTTAGTATTTCCAGGATATTAAACAATGCGATAACCCTTAATGCAAGCAGAATTGATAACAAAGTGACCTTTGATGGTCCTGTGCAGGTAAGGTTGACTAATGTTGGTTTGAACTTTGAAATAAGTGAATTCAAAATTTTGATAAAATGTATTTTTTTTCTCATTCAAATTTTTCTTTAGATTGATGGAGACTTGACAATTACTGAAACTCTGAATGGAGTGGGTATTGGAGATTATGTACTAAAAGATGGTACACACACTTTCACTGGGGATGTCAAATTTACAACAGATTTGGTAAGTATTTGGTACTTGCTGTCCTGCTTTGATTTTAAGCATTTGGGAATAAAATTTTAGTCAAAAGCCTGTGAGGGAAGGTCATCATTTGGCGTCTAAAATTTTGTCTGAACCAATTAAGACTGCTTTGCTTAGATGGTCTGTGTTTGGGATAGAATTTGTATGTCTTGGTTTCGAAGCAGTTGTTGCACAAAACGAAGCTTGCGGCAAGGTGGAGAGCACCCTGACAAACTTGCTTTTAGTTTTCCTTTTGCAAGTGTGCAATCAAGATTACTATGCAATCAAAGATTACTAAGTATTGTAAGGGAAGTTGAGCACCACTGCCTAAACTAGGCCACAAGTTGAACTACAGCTTAGTTCTCATTAATATTTTGTTGTTACTTTAAGCAGGCATGAAACATCTTGCCAGTTGGATGAGGCTTGAACGTAATCTTTGCTATAGCAAACGATTAACCTTCAGAACGGATTATGGACACAGGCTAAAGAGAATAGTAAGGCGCAAGAGGGATGTTCTCGCCTGACGAAATTTTTATAAAATCATTAGGTTGTCTGCTTTTCTTTTTGTGTGTTAATATTAATTAGTTTACTCTCACTCTGTGTAATTTATCTGTTTGGGCTCTAATTAGATCTAGGTCTCTAATCGCGTCCATGGTTTAGGCCTTCATCCTGCTTTCCTATATGTACGTACAGATATCCTGTTAACTCTTCTTATCATATTCCTGTTTTATATTTTTTCATGACTTATAAAATCTTCCTAGTGTAATAATGATGAATCTTTATTCTTATACACCCTGAAATTTGTCTCCCTTGAAATAGGTTAACAATGCTGTAGCGTTGCTAGCCCTTTAACGCCGAAGGGGTATAATAAAAATAGTCATTGCGTGAAGTTTAGTATGCAACCATCAGAAATGGAAAAAAATATCTATCATATATACATAATGGGATATATGATAGCGGGAAAACAAAATTTCATATTTTATTCAAATTGCGCTGTAGCAAAATGGTTAAAGCTAGTTATTTTTTTTTCGGTTGTATTTTACACTAAATTTACGATCATTTTGGTATAAAAACATTGTAAGACGATCAAGGCAACAGAGAAAATATTATCACAAAATTATGCATGAATTCGTAACCGCGAGGACGTTAAAGCAGTTTTAAAAAATTCACCATAAATAAAATATTTTGTGCTGGAGACTTCCCGTTTGTTGCAAAATGAAGGTATTGACTGAAATATTACTAGACTAAGTGTTGTAGCTTACAATTGCAGATTCGACCATTTCGGTTGAGTCAAAGTTGACCGAAGGTTGAAATTTGGGCACTTATTGTTATTTATGATAAAATATTTCAAAATTATAAAAGCTACAACCATGGGTTGTTTTGTTGTATTCTACATGAAATTGCGCACATTTTCACATATAAAACTCTATGTAACGGCTAATTTAAAATGGTGCAAACATTACGACAATCGGACGAAAAATTTTCCCTTATTTTTTTCGGTAGTTACAGCGCGGACGTAAGGAAAATTTTTTATATATAAATTAACCATAAATCTATATATAAATAAACCATAAATCTAAATATTGTGCTGGACTTCCAAATTTGTTTGCAACAAAATAAAGGTAAATGATTGACTATTACTAGAAATTAAGAGTTTTGGCTTAAAATTGCGTTTTTTTACCATTTCGGTAGAGTCAAAGTTGACCGAAGGTTGATATTTAGGCATTTATCGTTATTTATATGAAAATATTTCAAAACTGATGAAAGCTACAACCATGAGTTGTTTATTGTTGTATTCTACATGAAATTGCGCACATTTCATATACTCCATGTAACTGCTAATTTAAAATGGTGCAAAAATTGTCAGTGACGAAATAATTTCAGATGTGTCGCAGATACTTTTTAGTGCGATAAGAAAGAAATTCGCGCTTGCGCGCCTGCATAACGATTGTAAACAAAACAACGCCTTGATCCGTGAGCTCTCAGCATCCCCAAAGGCGCTTGATTCAAAAGTTTTCGCCTAGTAGACCTATAACTATTTTTCCGCGAATTAAAAAAAAAAAAAATTATATAGACGTACCATAAGTCTGATCGGCACTCCACAGACAATTTATATCAGTTTAATACATCCAATCGGCGTTAAAGGGCTAGGATACCTTTAGTTTTTTGCTAGGATACCTTTAGAGTTTGGGCTTAAAATAGTTTGTTTCATGAAGATAAATGCTTACCAACTGGAGAGCTATGGTAATTAAGATTGGGGCTCGGCTACTGCTTCAGCCTGAAATAATTTTAATCTGGTTTAACTCTTGCCTTCTAGGTGACCAAGAGTAACATAGAGGCTGGTAAAGTGAATGGTTATGATTTGAGCTCCTTGGCGTCTAGACTAATTTTGTTGGATGGAGCCCAGACCATCACTGGAGATGTTACTTTATATTCGCCAGAGTTCCTTGATCTTTCTGTATCTGGTGACGTGGTAGTCAGTGGTGTCAACTTGAAGAATGTTGTAACGGTGAACAGCAATGCAGTTATAACAGGTAGCGTACTTGAATTCTAAGTGTAGTATCAAGGGGTATCAATGCCTGCATCAAAAGTGTAAATTTTATCTAAAGGTGCTAGTGTTGAAGGGAATGTTATCCATGATTAGTTGTTTATATGTAAAAGCATACCACTCAAAGCAAAGTGCTTGCTCTCATTCTCCTTTTGCAGTGTGAACATAAATCAAATGGGTAGGCTTGCATCGTGCTATGAATTGGGTAATTTGGTTGTGGTTATAATCCTGCTCCTTTATCATCCCATAAGTAGAACGAGATTTTGAGTCTGAAGGTGCATCAGATTAGCTCTTTCAAGAATTTTGCATCTTGGACTGCACTTTGCACTACATATCTCTGGGAAAATTTTAGTTTTGACCCCTCATTAATTTCTTGCAGAATTTTTGGTACAAACTTTAAGGATTAAGTAGTTGCCATGTCAAGCATATGCCCTTATTGCATCTGTACTTTTGATGAGTATTCATTATTGATATGGTTTGTTAGCATAGCTAATCTTGCATTTGTTTTCTTATGAATCTTTCTAAATCTGTGAATGGGGAAAATTTTAATGTTATTTTAAGTGTAACTGGTAGTATAGTAATTATTAGATAAAAGTAGATTGAAGAGACAGAAACTGGAGTACTTGGTGGCCTGTAGTTTAATATGAATTTTACTCCTTAAAATAAAGAAAAGGAGGAAGACTGCAAGCATAAAGCACACCTCCCTAGGCGTTTTTTACCTAGAAGTCTGCACTACAACAACATGGCTGTCAAAAATTGCTGTGGGTAACTCTCCAGCGATGTAGTCCTACCAAATAGTGCACATAATCGTTTTAGATTTATAGAAACATGACAGTTAACTACAGCCACATTACTAGCACATGAATGTCATACATACTGGGGTATGTATGACTTGTATACATTTTAATCTCTGAATGGAAATTTTTCCTGTGTAAGGAATAGGTTTTTGTAACAAAATCTGGATTCCTCTGATCATTTGGGGTATATAATACTGGGGATATTGTGAGCAGTAAGATATGAACAATGAATTTTATTAAAGTTAGATGGTAAAGTTTTCTGGTGATGATTAAAAACTCTTGCAGGAGAGAAGACCTTCACTACTCTCAAAGTATTATCTGGTGCCAAAGCTGGTGCAGTGGATATGGGTCAGTTTGGTAAAATAGATGGAGTGGTAATTAATGACTTGTTCTTCGCAGACTCGCTAAGGAAGACTGGTAAGTAATGCGCCTTTGAGTACTGCTAAGTAATGTATGCTTAATGTCATTAAAACTAATACTTTGGTAAGTCCTATCAAAGCACAGTAGAACAGTGGCTTTACAGATGTGGAATGGCATATAATTTTTAATATTGTAAAATTTCAGTGGCTAGAAGCAATTTAGTTCCACTATTAGTGTTGATCTAGACCCTAAGTAATGTTACTAAAGGGTTTGCTTTCCCGACAGTTCTTACTTGATCTCTCGTTAAATTTTCTCCTGTCTTGTTGTCCAACCTCTCTATTACATCTATTGTGCAATTATAGGGGTTTTAGCGCTGTTCCACATTTGAGAACTTTTTTTTTTTCTATTTTTTCTATTTTCTAGTTCTCAATCTTGCTGGCCAGCCACACTAGATACCACTTTTCAGTTTTAAGTGTTGAATAGCCAAAAGTACCCCAATACTTGGCTTTGCCAACCTTAAATTCATTAAATCAAATCTAATCATAGCCTAAGTATGTAAACAGAAGTAGTACTGCAGTTTTCATTTTAAATCGCTTGATCTGGTATGAAGGTGTAAGTCAGTCAGCTAGGCTGAGCTTGGAAAACAGATTTTTTAATGTATTGAAATTTAAGAACCTTGATTTACAGTACAGAACTATTAGTAGAGTTAAATCTGTTTAAGACCTGGGAAATATTTGTGGTCAAATGCACTTGCAGAATCGTTAAATATCTAAAACTTTCACACCTGTAGTCACATCAACTTTTCATATTTTGGCAGCAACATCTGTGCAAAACCTGGTAGGAAGGCAGTTGAATGTCTTAATAGCATCAAGCGTTTCTGGAACCAATCTTGCTAGCTTGCTGAGAAGATTAATTTACAAAGACAGACCAGCAAGCATAAATGGATCACTGACTTTCACTGGCCCAGTTACTGTAAGGGATTTGACATTCAATGGTAAGTGTTGGAGTTAGTTTGCCTTAGGATAGTGACACTAAAAGGAAATCAGTGGTAATCTGTCACTAATAATAAATCACTGAAATTTACTGGCTTTCTTACAGGAAACTTTGATGGTGTATCTGCTGCAGACTATAGTTCTGGATGGCTATTGAAGACTGGTACTCAAACATTAACAGGCCGTAACTCATTCTTCAACTTGAATTCAGGAGCTGTAGTGTTTGGTGGGAGATTTATAAATGGAGTTGACCTCGACTCTCTCTTGAAGAACACTGCTAAAATTGATGAGCCTACAACTCTAGGGGGAATAACGTTTGGTAAATATAAAATTTTTCTTAATAGTTTACACTGAAATTTATGAAATTAATTTTTTGGGTTTTTTTGCTTTACAATTTCTTGATTTGTAGATGAGGCAATTTCTTGTTTTGCAGATGAGGTAATATCCACAAGCCCAGTAAACTTGGATGGGAAAATTCAAGGCATCAAACTTCGTGATGAAGCATTGTTGTCTAATGGAGTAAATCAAGTGGTAGGTATGCCTTAGTTATCGTATAAATTTGATAAAACTTGGCAATGAAACATCATTGCCCAGTGGATTAAATATATAGAGTATGCATGTTGAATAAAATACATCAAAATAGTTTTTAGTACGTCCAAAAAACCTCTTCATAGTTTTATATAATATATCTTTAACATAACCATGGTGGTAGTTTTAATTTGGTTAATTCAAGATTTCTGTAGCTTCCCATTTTAGTCGATAAAATGGAAGTATTAATTCTGGCATAATCTTAATCACTGAGCATCTTTGCTTTGTAAAGGGGGAGTTGAAGTGTTTTAATCTCAAAAGCAAATGCTGTTGAAGCAGCTTGGATTCGGTCAAGTGGTAATAGGCCTGGTAAAGTGACTGTGTAGTGAATAATACTTTGCAAATTCTTTTCTTCGCATTAGTACCTGGTTTCCTTTAGTGCAACTTTAGCAAATTCCATTTGCCAAGAATATTTGTATCTAAACATCTCTATTTGCTTACAATAGAGAATTACACTGCGAAAATTTGAACCATTTAGAAGGTGGACCTAGAGTGTGGAAGCTTGGATTTTCCTGTCATGTAAAACACTGTGGTAAAGGCAACGAAAGTTTTTCTTGTTTTTAGGTGACCGGTATAAAAACCTTCTGGAGCAAAATTGGTTATTCTGGCCAATTTAATGTAGACGGTTACTTCTTAGTAAAAAATAATCGTGATGACAACCCAGTTTCAATAGATGTTGGAGGTCTCTGTAACTCGAAGGTTACAAGTGGCAAAGAAATGTATATACAGGAGCTGACAGTAGATGGTGAGTTACATGCAGTGTTGCGTACTTCGTGGAAATCTGATATACAGTTAATATAAAAAACTCGTGTAGTACTGTTTGAACACTTATTTAAAATAACCCATAGTACTTTCATATTTTAGTACTTTCAGACAGATTCAAAAGAGATGCACTTTATGAAATTTAAGTTCTATTTAATTGTGATATTCTATGGTGAATGTAAGTTGACAAGGTAACTTTTTTAGTATTAAATGCCCAGAGTGTACTATGAGTAAAGTTAATGCTGGGAGTTGTATGAATTTATTTACTAGGAGGATTCTATATTTACTGCAGGTAATGTGTTCTTTGGTGGAAACGTGAACATCACTGGCTCGATCAATGATCTTTCAGTTATTAATTTGGCAAGCACCTTCTGGCTTAGTGATACTCCAAACTTCATACCATCTGTTACCCATTTTGCAGATGTTGAGATTGTACCAAATGCAAACCTTATTTTGGAGGTAATATAATTACTAATGACTGTATACCAAATGCAAACCTGATTTTGGGAGTAATGTATTTACTAATGACTGTAATCTGTTAAGCATGAAGTATATTGTATTCTGGGGATGTGTACAAATCTGCAAGGTGTGGTAAAGCTTGGTATTAATCTACTAAATTATACCACTTTAAAACTTCAGGGTCGCTTAAATGGAGTAGATATAAGAGAGCTGTGGGAGAATTTATTGAAGAAAGATTGTGATCAACAGACTATAACTGGAGAGTACTACATTGAGAACCTGACTGTAGATAACCTGAATACAGACACACTAACCAATTCTGATGATGATCTTGGACTGGTGAGTTTGAAGTCATTCTATACCTAAAAGTTTTCTTTAAATAAGGACTTGAAATGGCCCCAACAGCACAATTTAATTTAGTAATGATTTATAGATCTGTTAATGTGACCCATCGTTTATATTTTTCAGAACGCTTTGAAAGGGGTTCTTTTGAAAGATGGTGACCAGAAAATAACTGGAGTTCTTTCACTGCCCAAGCTAGAAGCAAGAGGTAATAAATGTGGTTGGTTTTTAAAATTTTTGGTATAAGTTGTATTCAAAAGATTTAGTGGAAAAAATTTAAATGAAAGCAAGTTGCAATTGCAAGGTAACTTGGGAAAATGACACTCCATTATCATAAAAATATTTATATTCTGCAGACTGCATGCTCTGTGTAGTCCAACAAATTTAGTAAAAAGTAAAGCAGTTTTCATAGGTCGGTACAACTTGCCACTTAATTTTCAAATCCTACCTCTTGTCAACAGGAGCAAATATCCTTTGGGAATACTTAAATTGGTTTTTAGATTTTTTTTTTTTTTTTTTTTAATAGGTTAATCTTCTGGCATGATTTAAATTTATGTAATATACGCTTTAATACTAGTTTGCTCATAATGGGAGTTTTCATTAATTTAGCTATATATATAATGTGAAACCACTGTAGAAAAATGCAATACATATTAAATCTTTAATTTTATTAGATTTGCCTTTTGTTTTATTCTTAGTGTTATTTCTGTACTGGGTTTTAAGTAGTTTATTTGCTTTATTACTTACAGGTTTTTAAGTAGTTGATTTGTATTTTTATTACTTTGATTTTGTTTGATCTATATATTAAGAGAAGCTTTATGAATTTTTTTGCTAAATATAACATTTTCTCCATGACCATAACTAACTCTTTTCTAGCATAGGGATTTTCTATTCGAAACTGTCATTGTAGACACCTATCAGTGGTCCAAATGTTTCACATGTGGAGTGAGCAATATTTTGAATTGGGTATGACAATGCAGCTTAAGTCCTAAATTTTACTTGTCTCAAGTTGGAAAATAATACAAATTTATCAAAATGTCACTTTCATAGGAAGTATGAATTTAATGTTAACTTCAATTAGTTGTGCTGTGTAATATGACTACTAAAGGACAGCCCAAAATCACTAACTACCTAAATTTGTCAAAGTATAGTGGTTATTGAGGGACTTGCACTTGTCTTGGGAATGACTGGAATGGAAAATCCCTGAATCGCTGAACCGTTCCTAGTTAAGTTTTGTTTAAACTACCATATTTCAGGTTCGGTCATCCTCAATGGAACTTTGAATAATCTAAGAGTGGATACAGATTTTGCACAATATAATAAGCCAGCAGTCATCACTGGAAGGAAGACATTTGAGTCTTTACAAATACATGGAGATCTCAACGTCGAAGACCGTGCCACAGTGCAGGTTAGTAGTAGCTAGGCTCTGAGAAAGTTGTTACATAACTGCTATTCTTACTCTTGTAATTTAAAAATTTTGTTATCATTTAAATGTTTCTTTTAGGGTGTTGATGTATCGGAACTTGTCAAGAATGCAGTAAAGCCTAACAATGACAGTAGTGGGAAATGTTTTATTCCTGGAACAACTACTTTCAGAGGTCTAAGATTTGAAGATGGGACATTGGAGTAAGTGGTCTAAACTTTAGTTATAAGGACCAGTGTCTTAAGTTTGAAGTATCTATTAAGTATTTACATTGACATACACAGGAAATTCTTTCAAGTTTATAATGCACTGGCTTGCAGGGTTGGTGGAACTGTCGATGGTGTGGCTTTGAATGGAAGCAGAGTACTCTTGAAATCTACAGACCAGAAGATTCTTGGCCTTATTACCCTCAGTGGACAGACAAGCTTAGAAGCACAGGATATAACTGTTCTGGATGATAAGTTTAATGAAATTGTACTCTCCAGATTGAAGGATTTGACGGTGATTAACTAGTTAGATTTTTTTTGACGTTTGAACAAAAAAATTAATTTTAAATAGTTCCCAGTATTAAATACTGGGTTTTGGAAAAGTAATTTGACTTTGTGTTTTAAATCTAACAATTACAGGTGAGAAAAGATCGTCCCAATGTCATTGAGGGAGCGGTCACATTTGTCACGAGTCCAACCTTCACTACTGTCACAATATCAAATCACCTGATAAATGGCTACAATGTAACTGATCTTGCACTGTGTTTAACTGGAAACCACGTGGTTAACAATATGGGAGACCAGTTTGCTCCCTAATATTGAAAGGGGCTCAAGATGCCAGAGATATGCTGTCAGGTAAGAGCAATGATAGTGAAATATTTGATTTAAGCCTTTGATCTTTGTTGGGAATGAAGGAGTAATCTACTATTATTTACTCTTTGGCAGCTTGTCTATTCTAGGGAAATAGTCTTAATTTTCTGATAAAGCTTTTCTCTAAATGCTGTAACATGCTCTAGCCATATATTCTTTAGTGCCAACAGTTGATGTTTTCGATATTGCTCAAATTTCCAGGGGCTGAGCAGGCAAATTAATCTTCCCATAAGTGTTGCCTTTATCTTGGAGTTCTTGAAGTAAATCTGTTTTCAGTATGCAGTATCCTGGTAGTACAGGTCTTACTAGTTTGCTTTAATGGATTTTTTTCATTTACAATAGTTTGCAACTTCATTCATATACTTTATTAATGGAATTGTTTTTACAATCTTTAGCAACTTAGGCATTCATATCAGTGAGGTTGCAAGAAACTTAAGATCATAAGTGGAATACAAAATCTTTAAAGGTTTTATAATCTTGTGTGGCACTGGTTGGGGCTATTAACGACCTGTTGACTTTTATTCAACCTGTTTGTGATAAAAGTTCAGTAAATTAGCAACTCGGGCATGCTTCACTACTGCTTTGACATTAGTTACCTCTTATCTTCACTTGTCCTGTATAACTTTTCTTTCATAATCATGGTTTGGTCAAGTGTCATACAACTAAATATCAATCTACATAAATATGAAATCTACATCTTAAGCCAGTCTTCCCAGTGTTGAATGTACTGTCATGCTTTACACTTTTCACCCAAAAATTTGAGGCTACCTCTTCTTAGCCACCCTTTCTCCACTCCTTAACTGTTACTCTAAAGCCAAGGATCAGTCCTACTTTTATGGTAGAATCTTTCTGCTGTTATATATGAAGGAGCAAGTCCATTTATAACAGCAGATGCAGCCTAGTGTGTTCGTAAGGGCAGACTTTGGTCAGTTTCTCCTTAAAACATGAAATTTAAGGTGGTGAAATGGGAACCCCACTTGTATGCCCTTGCTTTCCTAATACAAATCTTAATTTTTCTGGTGCTGCAAATGCCAATTAAGGAATTCCAAAAATGGTGAACTAATAAATGTATAATCTGCAATAATTTCCCAAAAAGATTGATTTTTGTTTCAAATTTCAGAAAAGGCTACAGAGTTATGGTACTTCAGAGAGATAGATTTGCCCCCTGTACACAAACTGATC
This sequence comes from Macrobrachium nipponense, assembly GCF_015104395.2. Taxonomy (NCBI): domain Eukaryota; kingdom Metazoa; phylum Arthropoda; class Malacostraca; order Decapoda; family Palaemonidae; genus Macrobrachium; species Macrobrachium nipponense. The sequence goes on from NC_087207.1 coordinate 77,702,984, forward strand.
CCAGTTAGGTGAGTATTTTAGTTTTAAGTACTATGCATAATATTTTCCTCTTAATTTAGAAAACTGTCAATAATAAAATGGTAGATATCAAATAAGAGTAAGTAATCTTAGTCCACTGTTTAAGAATGTGTTTTTTTAACTGGTAAAATTATTTCATGACTTAGGGATAAGTGGTCAGATAATGTTACCCTTTATCTGCTTGCCAAATATGTAGTCTTTATCCGAAATAGTAGTGCATACTTTGCTGTTATTAGTGATAATGCAATCTGATATGGTTTAATGACCCTTGGCATTTGTGCTTTGAAAATGTATTTAACTAACTGTATGGGAAGAAGAGGAACATTCACTGTTGGTTAAATGCTGGTGGTAGGGCATTAAACTACAGATTTAACTGTTTTACTATGAACTTTGAAAATCCACTCGAGAATTTTATACTTTTCTATTTCAGTCTTGGCGTAAACTTCTTGGCATCTCGTACTTACGACGTGCTAGCTGGATTGGATAATCGTGCAGATTTGGTTTATACATACAAGATAGAAAAGAGCTTCCCTCAAGCCTGTAAGTTAACTTCCTTGGCCTGTTTTGTCATTTGATTGTTGGACACTAAAATTCTTAAATTTTTTTTTCTCCTTTTCAGTTAACAATACCAGTATCAAAACCTACAGCAGTTGCTGGGCTCTCTCGGAACTTGCTTGCTACATGTGGGAAAGGGAACATGACCGCTTATCCAAGTGGATTCCCTTCAACAAAGAACTTTAGACAAGTGAGTAACGTGTCGAACGAAGTCTCAATGAAGTAAATCTACTTTCAAAACTATCTTGACTTGTGTATTGAAATGTTTTTGCCATTTTCCAGATACCTCTGGAAAATGGTGAAGTACGCAGCTTTGGCCACATATATTCGGTAGCTGGTGAAGTGGGAGTAGAAACTGCTTTTGGCATATATCACTGCAGAGACTTGGTTGTACGTATTAATATTAGTTAATATTGATAAACCTATGCATTGAGTGGTCATTGTATAAGGACTTTTTATATATGAAATTAATGCCGATATGTTTGCTACATACTATATGAATCCTGATGTGAATCTAATGCACATTGTATAGAGTTTCAGACTTGCTGATGACAGATTGTGTTTAGCTGTAGTTGATCATGCTGCTAGTTCAACTGTAATGTGTGGTAATGCTGGACGTGGTTTCAGTCTCATGAATTATCTTGGGACAACTGGGGCTGTTAAGGTAAGAATTCTTTGTGCTTAATGTTACGATCTAACAGCAATATGCCAGTTTTGAATGTTGAGGGGAAACCTGCAATTAGGAACTCAAACCCTATGTAACATTCTCGAATCAAATTTTCAAGACTTAATTTCTGACCTTTTAAGTAGGTTGAATAAACATGGCAGTGCTGTCAGTGAGGTATATGGCTGAACTGGCTACAGGCTAGATTTATTTCTTTAATCTTTAAAAATTTAAAAGATTTACATATCTCCTCTTATTGTTAAGTTAATCTGCCAGAATGTGGTGGTAAAAATTTGGTAAGTAAATTAAGGAGGCTTCAGAGGTAATAGTTAGAATGTTGTGCTGAAAAGTAACTCCTATGCACCTTCCACCAGGGTGCTTGGATGGAACTTGGGTCTCGTACATATTTGCTAATTGTTGAAGAGGCAACAGCCCATGCTCCAGGTCGCTTAAAAGTTTTTACGTATGATTCAACTGTGAACCGGATGGTGTTGGTAAGATTTTCAGTTTTTCCATAACTTATAAAGTTTGAAATATCATTAAAAGAATGCTAGTTAACTACACAAAGTAACTAAAATGTAAGTTCTAGGATCTAATGGTGGTGATGTGATTTGTATTTATTAAAAGAATGCTTAGTTCATATTCTACAGTTTCCAATAATTACGCCAGGTGACTAAAGTGGAAGTTCCAGGAGCTGATGATGTTGATGTGATTATACAAGGTATGGGTGCTATGATTGCAGTCACCAAGCGGGAGCAAAAATTCATATGCCGCTCTAAGGTTACAATACTAACGGCTTACATAGAAGACCGTATCTTGAAAATTGAAACGCTACAGGTAATTATGCAACTGAATAGATTTCTTCTTTTAAAGTATTTCTACGAAACTCGAATGCAGCTGATACTTAATTATTTTTCCAGACACTGCAAATCGAAGAAGTTTACCATAGCAGTATCTCCTTGATGCCATCAGGGGAAGTGGGCTTATTTGTACAAACTCTCCGTAGCATAAAGTTGTACCTGTGGAAGTGTATAGAATTTGTGTTTTCAAGGGAGGTAAGTATTACGTGAAACTTCAATACTGTTCAATAAACTTTAATGACCCAAGGAATATTAGGAAATAATTTTTCCTTAGTATGTGTTACTTCTAAAATTTTTATTTGATTTACAGATAAGAACTGATGCAGCAGTGTGGCCATCCTCAGAAGCTTTCCTTTACAAACATGATAATGTTTCTACGCTCCTGATTGCATTTTCTGCCTCTGGTGCCTTGGATCCATCCACTAAGGAACGTGATTTTGACTTTGTAAAAACTAAGCTCTACACTGCTCAGTACAGAGGATCTAAGGTTATTCTGCCGAGATACTTGCAGTAGACATTTTTAAAAAATTTTTAAATAGATATATTTAAGTAAATACTGTATGAGTATGAAATGTCCTTTCAACTTTGGGTTGGGGTTGAGGATCTGTTGAAGTTTTGAAGAGTTTTTGAAGGTATCAAATCTTGTCAGCCTAGCAAACTGGCTTGGTTGGTGAAGTTTGAAATAAAGTACAACTTTGCGACAATTATTGTATTCTTGGGAAGAAACTGTGGGATGTCATTGGATGTTTAGCATTAAAGGAAATTTGAATTGAAATGGTTGGTGACACAAGACAGTGTACATAGTACGAACAGGAAACTGGGTTAAAAACCAAATGCTGCTGATCAGTCTGTTCTCCAGACAAAAGCCCTCGAATACCTAAAATACTAAATGAAAGTAGTGCAGACTTCGTTCAGAAGTTGTATAGAATCATTGCTGTACTTCATTCAAATTGCTGTACTTCATCTTGCTGTACTCAAGTGAGGTTTTGTTCAAAGCAGGAAGCACCTCGGCTTCATAGTTGGTATGGTGTTGGCGTCCCACCTCGGTGGTCGAGAGTTCGATTCTCGGCCATTCCGTTGAGTGAGTGCATTTCTGGTGATAGTTCACTTTGGACATGGTTCGGAAGTAAAGTAAAGCCGTTGGTCCCATTGCTGAATAACCACTGGTTCCGTGTAACGTAAAAACTCCATGCAAATAAACAAGGTAGGAAGTCCTGCTTTCAAATATGAAATCCTAATCTGAACCATCATGGTCACTTATGTAGATGGTCTGGCTACCTGACATTCTCGATGGTTGTGTGTGGGAATTTGATAAATGATGGTTAGTGGATTGTAAATTTCATAAATAAGGGGTTACACAGTTTCTATACTCTTAAGAACAAGAGTGCAGAGTTCGGATAAAACAAACTTTGCAGCCTAGCCTACCTAGGTATACTGAAAATATTCACTTGCCTTACCTTAAAAGAAATAGTGAACTCGGGACACTTTACACTTGGATAAAAGCTAAATCTTCTCGGCCAAGCTGCAAAAGAAAGAAATAAAGCAACACAACCTGTCCTAGAACTTAAATGATACTGGCTGAGCCTAGACTGATTTTTAACTGAAAAGGAAAATATTTAAGTTTAAATATCAAACTATAAAATCAAACCATTCAATACAGTAACACTACCAACCAGATTTCAACAAACTAGTCTAGGGGAACACTAGGCAAGTTCAACCTTGAAACTTGGTATGTCTTACATGGGGGGCTCAGTCCCTGGCCTTGTAAGCAGATACAATAAGCCTCATAATATACTACCTTAATGGACTTTTAATTCTTTAGAATAGTACTAATCTCGCAACTAACCACTGCACAAAAAACACGGCAGGGATAGAAATTTTAGTATGTACATACTAATTCTAGGCTAGTCTATAGCTCGGGCATCGGTACCTTACCTTACACTTTGTTCACCTAAATTGGCCTACCTATACTAGGTTATGACATAAAATGGTTATAATGATAAAGGAGGGCTTACCTGCACTGCTGAAAGATTCATACTCCAGGTTAGCTTAGACTTTAATGTAAAATTCTTGGACTACTATTAGCCAACGGAGGGCCTCGGAATCGCATCACTCGAGATCATCCTCCAGCTCAATTTTCCTAAGTTTTTTCTGTTTCGGAAAGTTCTTTTCAGCCTAATGTTAGTAATTAGAGTAAAAGGAATAGTGGGGGAAAACGAGGCCCAACAAAAACGTAAATGTAAAGTCACTAAACCTAATTAAACAAAAAAAAAAAAAAAAAAAATGGGGGTGGATGGGGCCGAAGAGAAACAAATCTACGTAATTTTCGTTCATAACGAACGATCCCAAACACTGCTACCTGTGAGGAATTGCTAGCACCAACACTGAATGTTAATACAACGACCTGACACCACTAAACCGTAATATGTAGAAAGCTGCAGAAAATTAAACTTGAATGATGAGACATCCCACAATACAACGCAACCTTTTAACTGATGATTCACAGACCACCACTAAAAGAAAAAAAAAATTGGCGAAATTAGACAGGTTAAAGGTACGTTCACACGGTCGAACAATGTCCGACGGACAAACATTATTACCAATCAACAATTGTCTGCCGGTCTTTGCCTTGTGAGCAGAGTAAAATTAGTGGTATACAACCTCATCTGGTACCACTGTTTGTTGCCAGATCGACTTCCATCGTTTCAACACTTATGACGTCATCCTGCTTCGCCTACGATATGGTAACAATGTCTGTCGGACATTGTTCGACCGTGTGGACGCACCTTAAGTAAACATTTATGGTTGTCAAATGTTCAAGGAAACTGCTAAATTCATAAAGTATGTACAATTATAGCCTGGCCACACTAGTGGTCATTACTGTCTGGCACTTCCAGCTTTGTATATTTTCTCAAGCTTCTGAAGCATTGTTACCAGACAACCTCGTTGTTGTGGCTCATACTTTTATTCAGTACGTGTAGTGGGATGAGTCATGGGATTAGCATTTGCCAGTTGGGCAGTGCCACCTTGTGTGGACAGGCCCTTATAATTTAAGATTTAAGAACGGAGGTAATCATTTAAAAGTATGAATATATCTATGACTAGGATATGCTTGGTATACTCCTAAAAATGAGTAGGGATAAAAGGGATTACATAATGTTGAATGTGGGGAAACTGCAAGCATTTCAGCTGTAATCAAGATTACAGAATTTTGGCAAGGGTGGGCAAGCAGCTTTTCTTTGTTTGATAAACTAAAAACAAAAGCCTAGTTAAAGTTTTATAAATATAAAGGTGTAAACTTTAAGAAAATTTTTGATACTTTAAAATCTGTGTAAGCTTGAGTTTCGAAGTTTAGTTGATAATGCAGGTTTGCAACCTGTGAAGTCAGCTTATCTATTCTCACGATTAAGTACAATTGGCTTAAAAATAAAAGTATATTTAGATAAAGTAGATTAGTCTAAAGATAACTTGACTAAAGATCTGCACCTAACATGAACAGTGTAGAATGCCCGCAATTGTTCATGGAGGCAATCTCTGGATTGTATTAAAGTTGGCTCCATACTGGGTTAATTGTGTTAGTGCACCACATTAGTGAACCTCGTGTAGTGCACTGTATATATTCCTTAATGATCTGCAGCATCCCTTTAGTCCCCAGCTGCAACCCATTTCAGTCCTTTTACTATACATCTTTTTACATTAATATCTTCGATTTTACTTTACACCATCTAAAAAGTTTAAATAGTTGATGCTCCATAGGGGGGCTAGTGTATTGGAGGCATTACTTAAGGTTCTTTGCAGCATCCCTTCGGCCCCTAACTGCAACTACTCTCATTCCTTTTACTGTACCTCCTTTCATTTTATATCTTCCATCTTACTTAACACCCTTTCCTAAACTGATTCCTAGTGCATCTGCGTGGCTTTCCTCAAACCTTTTCACTGTCAATCCGTTTCAGCGCTGAATGGCCTTTGTTGCCCCAGTGCTTGGCATTATGCCTAAAACCTGTAAATCAATCCATCTATAGTTATGTTTCAAACCACCTTTTCTCTCAAATTTTCTTTTCAGCACTGAGTGACTTCACAGGTCCCAATGCTTGGCCCTGGGCCTAAATCTTGTATTCATTCCTTCCTTCCTAACTTGCTTCCTACTTAAAGCTGGTTCTCAAAATGCCTCTTATCAAGTTTCCTGTTGTATGAAGCTGCTTAGAGATGTAACAAGACAGATAAGACTTCCATTTTTCACCTTCCTATGTTCAACGTTTAAGTTCAGAGTTCTTGCCCCATGACAGCGAAGGCTCCTCAAATTGGCGAGGGACTTCGGCCCAATTGTGAGGAGGAAGTGCTACATTTGATGTCTGTATTCCATTCTTAAGCCCCTTCCACACGAGGGGCAAATGCACGGCGGGCACACTGTTACCAATTTTGTGAGCGGGGCGATCACGAGTGTGGTCAAGTCATAGGTTTGCCTGCCTGTGACTACTGCCTCCCTTGGACTGTTTGATCTGGTAACACTGTTGAAAAGCGAAAACATTACGGGCAAATTAGTGCCCCCGCCGTGTCTTTGCCCCTCGTGTGGAAGGGGCTTTAGCATGATCGCATGAGAACTGTAAGAAAAACATGTGAATGTGTAAACACATTCGCATTTGTTATATGTGAATACATAAGTTACATAAATTTTTAAGTGTTGCAGGGGAATCATTCTTCGATGGGGAATCTAGTTTTGTTCTCGCTTTGATTATGGGCCTTCCTAGACATTTTGGGGCCCAGGCGGGACAGTCCCATTTGGGCCCCTCATTTCTTAAAACTAGATGTACATTGAATAATTGAAGATCCACTTGATCCAGTTAAACAATGATAAATGGTAGAAATGGGGATAACGGTAATGTACTACTCTGATGGCGATATGATGTGGGGGGAGGTAGATCAGAGTGAAGGGAGTTGGAACAAATTGAATGGAGGTAGATCAAAGTGGGGCGGTAGAACTGAGTGAAAGGGAGGTAGAAGTTAGAATAGTGAAGGGAAGATAGAACAGTGATGAGAGGTAGAACAGAGTGAAACTGTGAAGGGAGGTGGAACAGAGTAAGGTCAAGTTAGGTAGTTACTATGGAAGGACCTCAGACCACTCGGAGATTATAAAAAAAAAAAAAAATGGAGCGCCTCAGTGGCGTGGTCGGTATGGTGTTGGCGTACCACCTCGCTGGTCGCGAGGTCAAATTCTCGGGCATTCCATTCAGGTGCGAGAGATGTTCATTTCTGGTGATAGACGTTCACTCCCACGTGGTTCGGAAGTCACGTAAAGCCGTTGGTCCCGTTGCTGAATAACCACTGGTTCCATGCAGCGTAGAAACACCATACAAACAAAAAAAAAAAAAAAAGCGTTGGTATTCTTGTTTATGTTAGTACACTTGTTCAGTAGGTAGGACCTACACTTAACACTTCAAGTTGCTCATTTGCTCCTACCGTCCTACACACCTCTATTATATCACTCATATCAATTTAATCCAGGACTTCTGATTCCACTGACATTAGTACTAAACTACTAAGCATGTCTTGGCTCATCGTGCTGTGTAATTCTTTACCACTTGCTGCAAGAATGGGGCAAACATCTTTTCTCCATAACTTTATTTTTTCAAAATAGCCACTGGTATCCTTGGTAGTTCTCTATTGAAAAGCATTACACGTGCGTCTACTATATCATTGAGTAGAGAGATTGGCTGGACATCATCATAAAGGAGGCAAAGTCTGCATTGTGTTTTTGAAGAGTTTCCTTACCCATAGATTTTGAAAGTAACTCTGGCTGAAGAAGGAATGCAAAGTGCTCCACATGTCTTCCAGTCTAAATCTCTCCTTCATTTCCATACAAAGCCTGTCGTAAGATTCCCCTTGCTATACGCTTAAATTCCTGTTGCCTGTCGAGTCCTTCATCTGATGTACCTGTACCTTCTCCAGCCATAAGTTTCTTCTTATTCTTCTGGTTGTTGAAAATTCATAATTATTATAATTCTCTCCCTCTTCCACACATGACACTGACAATCTTGCCCAAATCCCATTACCCAGAAGGCCAGATTAATTGAATCAATTGAATATGTGTTATCTGGGCAAATGGGGCCATTATTGGGGCCTTCAGATGATAATTAGGACCCCTTAAAGCTGTAATCAATTGCCTTAGATCGGCCCTGTCCTTACCCCAATCAACGCTACCCACCCTCCTCCAATCCGAATGAGAGGTCTATAATGGGCTCTACGATTGGGAGGGGTCCCCTGGAGAGCCCTATTTCTTTTACATAACATGTTTGTTCACAAAATTGGAAATTGGGTCCTTCAGTGGGCCTCAAACTTTCGGGTCCAAATATAAATGGAGACCTTGACCATTTTGGGGCCACTGGGTTTAGCTTGTCCTGTATTAGCAGCAATGGTTAAATTTCATATTTTGGGACACCACCCCACTCACTTTGGGGCCCGGTGGGCGATTTCAAATAACCACCCCCTCCTTAGGAACGCCACTGGCCTTGATAGATCTATTTCCTGAGCTAAGGGAGGAATTTCTTATGCCTATTGATTTTTCTAAGTAACCAAGCAAGAGCATGCCTTAGTTGACAAAGTTAAGTATACCTTAGTTTTACCAGATCACTGAGCTGATTAACAGCTCTCCTAGGGCTGGCCCGAAGGATTAGATATTTTTACATGGCTAGAAACCAATTGGTCACCTAGCAACAGGACCTACAGCTTGTTGTGGGATCCGAACCACACTATATCGAGAAATGAATTTCAATCACCAGAAATAAATTCATCTGATTCCACGTTCGCCGAGCCGGGAATCGAACCTCGGACCACCAGATTGGCAGCCGAGCGCGAAAACCACTCGTCCAGCGTGGAACTAAAACAAATTTACTATGAAGTGAATCCCATTGCATGTCCCTAGAGATGATTTTCCGATCTCTGCGGACTCTTTCATCTCGTAGAAATTGCCACCAAGTGATGCTATTTAGTATTTATAAGAAAAATTTAAGTATTAGCACTTTTATTAATTGTCTAGACGACACCAAATGCTTTGCAATTGAAGTTATAATTTATTCAGTTATATACTACCATAACAGATTGAAAGAAAAATCACTAAATTTTAACAGAAATAAAGCATGGTGATTTGTAGTGATAACTGACATTATTACATAATATATTTGAGCCAAATTAATAACATAGATATGAATGCGGAACTTGTGAAGAATTTTCTCTTCCACCCGCCCCAACCCCCCGCCACCAACAAAGATACTACTGTATAGGGCGATAGTTAATACCATAGATATAAAGCCTAGATGCCGCATCGGCCGGCCGGACATAAGTCATCAGTCCGCCATCTTGGCGCGGTAATTCAAACAATGCAGCAGTCTGCAGTATATGACGTTATTTCGCCACTATTCGCTTAATATTGCACGGATTTTCTTGTCTGATGGTTCGTTACAAAGCTTACATAATTCCCTGCAAGGATCTAATAAAATAAAGTTGTTCCTTATTGTTTGAAAGTTAACTTGCAATGACTTTGTTTTAGCAGGTAGGGGGAAGGGGGGCTAGTTGTACACAAATGTTAATATTTACCCATAACTATTGCTGTAAACAATAATTTGAGATGCTGTGATAAGACAGATTACTAAAGTAGGCTACAGCTATGGATCTGTGCAACTTAAGTAAAATCTTTGTCTCTCGAAGTGCTCTGTTAAAAATCCCCCCCCCCAATATAATTTTTGGCACAGGCCTACAAGTTTAAGTCATAAAACTGTAGGGTTGAGCCTAAAATAAACTACAGTAGCCCCTAGAATAACTAGGATTTCTGTGTTATCTAGCCTTTGCATCTCTGCCTGTTCCTTTGAGCGTGGGGGGGAGGGGGGGGTTGGTTCTTCCAATTTTTTGGAACGGGATGCTCCTCAGTGAATTCTGACCTCTAGACCTGGCTTTGGAAAATTTAGGGGGGATCAAGAGACCTCGTCTAGTGGCAAAAGTGACCTATCTCTAGAACCTAATTTTATATGGTGAAATAATTATATAGAACTTAAATTTTCACAAAACTACCTTTAATTTGCTCAGACTAGGATATATCATTATGCAAGCATTAACAGTTCAATATAGCTCATCTCTAGACCTGTGTTGTCAAAGACCCAAATTATTATATCTTATTTGGGATAAGGTCCTGGGCCATCTCTATACTTCTACCCTTCCAGAAGGGGACCCATCTCTAGACCAAGATTGCCAAAATGAGCCAATCCTGACGAGCAACCCTGTATACCCGGTCATAGTAACCCCCCCCTCCCCCCCCCCCCCCCCCCCCCTCCCCCACCGAGCCTTTCAGCCTAGGCCACAATCATAAGGCCAGTTCTAATTTTTTTTTCAGCTAACTGTTCATTGGTTTGGTCACGCATGTAAATTTAAAGCTATGGGTGGCCTTATGGGTCATTAAGCCTATACTTTGGAGTAACAACTCTCAAAATGTATTGCACAATGATTTATTTTCATGATATTTGTTCTTACATTGAAGTATATAGAACATTTATTGTACATCTGTGCATTTATTTATAAATATTCCCAGCAGTTTAAACAAGTTTTTTTTTTCATTGCTGTTTCCAACAGTTTAATGATACTACATTGTAATGATAATCTATATACATTGATATGAAATTAGCAGGCTATATCAAAACATCAACAAAAAAACTCATTAGTGCCTGCTGGGCATTTTAGTTCTATTACAAGGACCAGATTAACACTTTAATATTACATTAGCTATAATGCAGTGAAAGAAATCTAGAAACATCAAATTAGTGTCCAACATACACGATTTACCCTATTGACCTAATGGCCCTAAAACAATATTGTTTTAACCATATTTTTCGTAGGCTGTCTTATCACAGCATATTGTTTACAGCAATAGTTATGGGTAATTATTAACATTTGTGTACAACTAGCCCCCTTCCCCCTACCTGCTCAAACAAAGTCATTGCAAGTTAACTTTCAAACAATAAGGAACAACTTTATTTTATTAGATCTTTGTAGGGAATTATGTAAGCTTTGTAACGAGCCATCAGACAAGAAAATCCGTGCAATATTAAGCGAATAGTGGCGAAAAAACGTCATATATTGCAGCCTGCTGCATTGTTTGAATTACCGCGCCAAGATGGCGGGCCTGATGACGTGCGCCAGCCTATTCAGCTAGCGGCCGATGCGGCATCTAGGCTTTTATATCTGTTGTTAATACCAGTGACATCATTGGAACATAAATTAACTCTGGATATTAATTTCTTAAATTTCGAGAATTTCATAGTTTAGCGAATTAAGATTAATATTCATATTCAACCAGTAAAGTATTTTCTTAAATCTATAAATAAATTAACGTTTTTTCCCTATTTTTTTGTGCAGTTCAATATTGTTACGTACAAATTGAAATGTTAAAAGGGTAGAATAATTATGTAATGCAAAGAAAGTCAAACACATTTTGTGACATCATAAAGAAAATCGGTGGCAAACAAACGCCTAAGGAACTTACGTTTTGACTGTTTTTTTTTTTTTTTTCTTTGGTAAATAATGTCCTTTAGTTTCATTACACTTTCTAAGTTTTAACTCCTGTATGAAGGATTAGCAAAGATGGAATCTGTCCCATTTATAATCCCTATTCTCTCTTTTGTCACCGAAAGTCTCGGGAGTCGATAGCAGCCTGCTATCCGAAGCCTTTCAGGTCAGAAGTCATTTTTTTTCTTTATTTTCTGCAGTCTTGACCATTATTGTGACTGCTCTTTTGACTGACTGTTCAACAACCGTCACTTGAGGTTTAGGCCGAAGATCTTTACGTAGTCCTATGTGAGGAAACTTTGGAGGAGTGACAGAAATAGGTCCTTCAATCGTCAGGACATCCCAGGGACAACCCACAGGCGGATCTTCTTTCCCTTTGGCACATTACAATGGTACTTCCAACGGCATTCAGACTAGACAAGAATCTCTCCCCTTAAACATTCGTATGTGTCTAAAAGAATAAATGCTATGGTATGCCACATTATGGTCGAAAACTGCTTGAGTTTTTCTCCTAACACAAGCAACTGTTCATGTTTTTGGAGACGCATTTTGAGGAATTTATGAATCGCGCCGGTCTACACAACTGGTTTCTGGAGGACAATTATAAGGGTTGCATAACTTATATGGTAGGCCGGTCAATCAGCACTTGGAGCGGCGTTTCCACTTGAAGGGAAAATACCCCCATTTTAAAGGAATCAGACGGTATTTAGGGTTAGGCCTTGAGGAAACCTAAAGCAGGAAAAATCTAGGGGAATTCTATTGTTTTTTGTATGGTGCTTTTACGTTGCATGGAACCAGTGGTTATTCAGCAACGGGACCAACGGCTTTACGTGACTTCCGAACCACGTCGAGAGTGAACTTCTATCACCAGAAATACACATCTCTCACTCCTCAATGGAGTGGCCGAGAATCGAACCCGCGACCACCGAGGTGGGACGCTAATACCATACCAACAACCACGCCGCTGAGGCTTTTCCTACTTTGTGATCGAATAATAGAGTAAACGCAGTCCTCTAGCGCTTTTTGCTTTATTTTGTGATTATTTTAGTAACATACTCTTTAATTTTACCTTGGTTACTTTTAACATTATTGGATAGGGGAATTCATGCTGCCAATCTAGGGGATCTCTGGCTAGTGTCTAGGGTAAAATAAAATCACGCTTTGGAAATCCCAACTGGGGCAGGGAGGGAGTCAGTTAGTGTCGTTGAACAGTTGCTGTTGGTCTCGGAATTTTGCGATTGCTTTTATCGTCTATGTTAGTATTACTCCTAGAACGATAATATTAATCCTGTCATGAGTTTACACAACTTAGGTAATATGGAAGTGTTCGATGTGGGCGGGCCGCCCCCGGATAGTGTGAAAACAAAGGAAATTAGCCGTGTCTGGATGGCTTATGTAGCCTATGGTCAACTAAAGCTGACTTTGGCTGTTTCGTGTCCAGATGTTATTGAGATTGAATATTATGAAGAACATTTTCCTGTACCGGATCTTGGTCACAGTATTGTTAGTGAGCAAGGCAGTCGCATTCAGCGAGGCTAAAGAGGAGAGCAGTGACATGAAAGACAGGAAGGGAAAGGGAAATGATAATGATAATGGTAACAATGACACAACAGACGACGATACCGAATGTGGTAATGAGCCATCCCCTTGTGGCAGTAGGTATACTATCCCCATATGGACCTTTGGGAGCAAGTGTGTAAGCCAAAATCGTTTTGAAGCCAGTGCAATCTTCTGTTGATGATGCTGAACACCTAGTAGGAACAACTGCTCTCAAGGCTGTCTATGAACATCTGCCATCTTGTTCCCGCGGTAATGTTTAGTCCTAGCTCAAAATCAGGGTACTGTATGAAAAATATACCTTGACTGGATGGAAGTTAGTCAGCCTGATGCAGCTTGGCGAGGTCAAAATTTCCAGTTGTGATTACCTATAATATCAGTTTTCGTCCCGTGAAGAAGGATGACTGTAATATATACCAGTTAGGGGCTAGCAAAAGCTATTGTTGATTGGGAAGCCGGCTGGAACAGGTGCATTTCACCATGAACAATAGCAAAAGGCATAGAGTGAAAAAATATCTGGCTTTCAAGTGACTTGGAAGCAGCCAAACTCTGATGGCGACTTGGTCTGTGTTGTTTTGGGCCTGTTGCAGACCATGCCATGTCTTCGTCTGTCTGTCAACTTAATGCCACACGGCATTCTGTGTTCAATATTACCGGTGTTCCCCAACTCCTTGGTGGTGGTACCTGTCTTTTTATGGATTAATGCAGTTGACGGTATTTCTACAGAAGCAGTCCGCACGGACTGCAAGGAACGTAATCGCGGATACGACATCCACTAGGGATTGGGGCGTCCAATGAATTTCGTCGTGTTTAGTACTGGCTCCAGGGAAGTTAATTACAGTCGTCCGAATAAATATTACTTAAAATTCTTCTTAGTAGGTAAAACTGCACAGAAAACCGCAACTGCCATAGTCTAGGCCGCCGCGGATAAGTACCCTAGATCTACCCAGTTGGTAGTTGACTACCCTACGAAGACAAGAACGCAAATTTTCGGTGAGTACAAGGATATTTAGCCATCAATCATCTTTTTCATGTCTTGACGTCTGCCTGTTCATGATTATTGTTCTTCATTGATCACCATTATCATCGTCACTGACCACTATTATTCACGTTTCTTATGAGTGTTATTAACATGCTTCTTTATGGATATTTATCAGGTAAGTGTGACAATATAATTTTTCAATTCTTTGGAAATTTTGGATTTTTTCATGTTTTGCAATTTTCAATATTTATCTTCATCATCCATCATTATTCACAGGTTTGTTATGATTATCAATAACATACTCTTTGACAGTTGCATCAATGTTCATTTCAGTCTGTTAATTATATGCGACATTACTTTTGGAATTTCTTGGAAATTATTTCGACAAAGGCATACAAATTTTAGGACGCGTGGTTAGGAGCCAATTGTTTGTACTATAACCTTACAACACATGTAAAACAACAAAGGGCAATAATATAATCATTATCTTGGTGACTGTATACCGTAAAACACATGATAAAACACTTGTTAGTGAATAGATTGAGGAATTTAATCCAAAAAAATTGTACCATACCTACAATTTTTTGCAAATATCTAAGAAACTAGACCTTTTTCAGAAAACTGTTACTTGGGTACTTAAGCATAATTTACACAGAATGAGTCAATTTAAAATGGTCGTTGGTCATATGGATATATTTATATAAGCGTTATCGCGATATGAAGGTTATTGATTTTCAGTCGTAAATTACTAGTTTTTAAAAACTGCCGCGTAACATGATGCTGTTACTTTGGCTTTTACCGCGTCACCTACTCAAGTACTAGCTCTTCGGGAATCAATAATGTATTTTATACACACACACTTCTATATTGTGTGGCCGACAAATCATATTCTTAAACGATTTTTTCGTGCGGCCGCCTACTTTGCGTTCACCACACGGTGTTTAGTACTATAGTAGATTCACATCCGCCGTGCATCTGATGTCTAGGCCAGTCCCCTACGACGCTCCTGATTGGCTGGAAACTCTGTCCCACTCGAGAGTTCACATAGGCAGGGTATGTGTTCCACCTCTACTGAGGGATGCGTCTTTCAAAAGTATCCATCAGGAGAGGTGGAACGTACATCTTTCCTATGTGAACTCTCGAGAGAGACTGAGAGTTTCCAGCCCTTTGATTGGCTAATCAGGAGCGTCATAAGGGACTGGCCTAGACATCAGATGCACGGTTGATGTGAATCTACTATAGCACCTTGGAGTAGGTGACGCATCGATAACGAGCCAAAGTGCACTTATTATGACTCGAGTGGCTCCTTGTAAGCGTTAAGACACTATTTTCAATTTGTAAAACACAAAAACACACACAAACTTTCCACGATTTTTTTTATACATTCTATTGGTACTGGTTTTTCAGTCGTTTTACTGACTTCAATGGGAGTCCTGATTAGGTTGGTTTCATTTTAAACCCCAAACTTTGCAATATCCTTTCAAAATACGTCTACTGTGTTTTACATTAATTTAAGTAAAACCGATTTGACTTTCGATTACTGATTTGATTAGCCGGTGAAGCTTGATCGAGATTTTTTAAGTCGATACACTGCTCCAAAAAATGGCCACACGTCTAGTAATTTAAATATATATATTTTTTTTTAATTCAATGCACTGCCCCTAAAAATGCTATCGGGTACCGGCGTCTGGTTCGGACTTCTTTTAATTGGACAACAGGAATCACAAAAAGGGTTTTGTTGTGGTTCATGTTACTCTATTTATTTTCCTTTTTGTTCTTTGTTTCTTTTGGAATTTATGTTTTTAAGTTGTTTTTTCTTTTTTATCATGTCATTGTTGGTCAATTATTCCCGTCACGATTCTTGAATACCCCTAGGTATTTCTGAAATGTGCCGTCTAGTACCGTAGGCTGTGTCAAATGTGCCATCTAGCGCCGTAGGCTGTGTCATTGGTTAGTTATTGCAGGTTTAGGGCTAGAGATTTTAACAGTGATTAGCATATTCGGACAGAAAATTATTAACATATTTTAACTATGCCAGCGCCATAGGTTGTGTCAAATGTACCATCTCGCTCCGTAGTACGAGTCAAATATACTAGCTAGCGCCGTAGGCTGTGTCAAATGTGCCAGTTAGCGCGTACTGATAAGCATATTCGGACTAACATGTTCGGACAGAAAGTTATTAACCTATTTTTTTGGTTTTGGTCTATAATTTAGTAAGGTAGACATTTATATTTTTCCTACTATGATTGGCCAAGATTATACAACTGAAGGAATGGAAATTAATCGTTTTATTCAATTATCGATCGAGTGCTCCTAATTTGATGCCTGTTGATTTGGAAACAATGATCGGTTACATCATCTATAACGGTGTATTATAATGTTCCTATGCTAGAGCATGATCTGTCCTAATAACCTGTCCCTTCCTCCAGAATCCATTCGTGAACACAGCGGTTCCTCTGTCCATTGCGGGGAAATTCCACTAATTCCCCGTCCGTCGGGTAGTAATTTACTTACCATTGAATTCATACCAAAATATGAAATTCGACTGTCTGAAATTGGAACTTTATTGCACAATATTATACAGACGGAACTAAAAAATTTATTAGCAATGTTAATGTGCACGATACACCCTCCCTTTACTTAGAATTGGACAGTAATTTTAAATAGGTAGATCTTAGTAATAAGTGAGTTTGGGAAATATTTCCTTAATTTTTAACTTTAAATTCCATTAGACAACAATCCAACATTTTAAAATCTGCTACCAGTGACGTAAGCCATCGTTTAGTAGTTATTATAGTAATTCTGATTGCTTTTTGTTTACCTGCAAATAGATTCGTTTTATTTGTATACTGAAAGTAGGAGCTTTTCCAAATATTTTCCTGTAAAGAGCAGCATAGTATATAGAGATGTAGTGTTCTCTACGTCTTGATAGGAAATCAATGGTAACCAACCGAAACACGGTTTCTTTAGTCAAGGAATGATCAACTGTTTCAACTTACAGTCTGTTTACCCGAGGAGCTGTTTGGAGAAGAACAAGGGGAGCCGGAAGTAAATCACTACCCGACGGACGGAGAATTAGTGGAATTTCGAACGAATCCTGCCATGGACAAAGGAACCGCTGTGTTTACGAGTGGATTCTGGAGAAAGGGACAGGTTATTAGGACAGATCATGCTCTAGCAGCCAGGAACATTATACACCGTTATAGATAATGTAACCGATCACCGTTTCCAAATCAACAGACATCAAATTAGGAGAAGCACTGCATAGATAATTGAATAAAATGATTAGTTTCCATTCATTGAGTTATATAATCTTGGCCCATCATAGTAGGAAAAATATAAATGTGTGCGTTACTATATCATATACCAAAACCAAAAACATAGGTTAATAACTTTGTCCGAACATGTTAGTCCGAATAGGCTTATTACTACAGCGCTAGCTGGCACATTTGACACAGCCTATGGCTCTAGCTGGTGTATTTGACTCAGACTGCGATGCTAGATTGCACATTCGACACAACCTATGGCGCTAGTTGGCATATTTTAAATATCTTAATAATTTTCTATCCGAATATGCTAATTACTATTACGTAAATGATCTCTAGCCCTAAACCTGCAGTAACTGTAACCCAATGACACAGCCCACGGCAATATATGGCACATTTAACACAGCCTACGGCACTAGACGGCACATTTCAGAAATACCTAGGGGTATTCAAGAATTGTGAAGGTAATGATTGACCCACAGTGACATGATAAAAAAAGGAAAATCAACGAAAACAACTTAAAAACATACATTCCAAAAGAAAGAAAGAAAGAGTAACATGAACCCCAACAAAACCCTTTTTGTGTTTCCTGTTGTCAATTAAAAGAAGTCTGAACCAGACGCCGCCGGTGCCCGCTAGCATTTTTAGGGGCAGTGCATTGAATTAAAAAAAAAAAAAAAACTCATTTATTGTAAGTTACTAGACGTGTGAGCATTTTCAGGAGCAGTGTATTGTATTAAAAAACAGTTATTGCCTTTCTAGATTCTGAGATGGACACGATTGAGCGCGGACTGGCGTCAATCGGACACGTTTGGGCGGATCGGACACGTCGTATATATATATATAGTATAATAATATATATATATATATATATATATATATATATAAATAAAATTGTTATATATATACATACTATATATATATATATTATGTATATAGTATATATATATATTATAATATAATATTACATATATATATATAATTATAATTATATTATATATATTACATATGTATATATATATATATTATATATATCATACATATATATATTATATATATATATATACAAATATATATCTATATATATATATATACTATATATATATATATATATATATATATATATATATATAGGATGGTATTCATTGAAAATACTGGATAGCTTATTCGCAAATTGCGTATATAGTGATTATTGCATTTCACCAATATTATAATATTATACTTCGAAACCTCTCGTAATATATTCCAGTCGTTCGAGGCTATATAGAAAATGCATATGAGACGTATTTTACTGAACTAGTTTTGTGAATATAATTTGACTAATTTCCTTTCAGATATCATGTCAGCCATATTTAATTTCCTAACTACGATATTTCCCAATATTTTGTCATTTTCTTTTAAATGTAATAAATTCTACATTTAATATTTCCCATTTATTCCTCCATTCATCTCATATTCTTTAAGGAATGGTAGACTTGATTGTCGTGAATATTCTTTATTTTGCTTACATAATAGTTAATAGTTTCGTTACCTTCTGGTCGCCCTTATGACTTGATTGGAGTCAAGATTCTTTAAATGGATTGCATAACTAGTTTCGTTACCTTCTGCTAACACTAACACTCATCCTTACGGGACGTTGTAGAATACATAAATAGAAGATGCAACCTGGTTGGGAGCCAAGAGCCCTGTGGTCTGGGCGCTCTACCTGTGCCAAGGAGTCAGTGCCATTTCGATTCTCATACCCACACCACTCTTGTTCTGCCGTATGCCGCCTTCCCCTGCTCACTGCCGTTGAAAAAGCAGCAGCGCGTTTTTTTTTAAATGTCCTTCCAAAACAAACACGTTTAGAATGGAAGCTGGAGTTTCTCGAGTGGAATTTGTAAATTTGGTTCAGAATTGACTCCCACTGCAGTGATAGTGATGATCTGATTAAAGAGATGTTTCTGGACATTTGGAAAATCTTGCTTATTTTGCAACTGAAATATTTTGGTTTTTGTATCTCTGTACACTGAGGATGAATTATTAATAAAAAAAGAGTGCTAAGCAATTACAACTTGACGTGTGCATTGATCTACAGTAGCATTGCACTAACTCAAAACCCTGTGTAGTTGAATTCCTTAATTCCCGAGGATGTTACCACTGCGTACTGCCATCAAGATTAGCCTCCCAAATGACCTTCAGCTCTCTGGACCTGGAGGTGACATGGCTGGAGAACTGGCCAAAGCTCTTGTTTCCTGTGACGTGGAAGTCGTGAAAACTTGCCTAGACTTGGGCATTGACCCTGACCTGCCACTTCCGGGTGGACACACGCCAATAACATATCTGATATCGTCATCTGTGTCTGAACGTTGGGTGGATATTGTGAAGGTTCTGTTACAGTATGGGGCCTCTCCACACGCTAGGAATCAACGTGGTACTCCAATACTGTCCCTGTTGACAGCATCCGGCAACGTAGATCTCGTTACCCTAGCCCTGGACAAGGGTGCGGATATCCACGCTCGTGGAGCTCTGGGCGAGACCCCACTGCTTACTGCCGTCCATTACAAGCAGATCGAATGCTTGCAAGTACTCCTGAGGAGAGGGGCTGATCCGAATACTTCTGCTAATGATGGAAATAGTGCGTTAATGTGGGCCGCCGGTCGTAGCAACGGCATTGGTATGCAGAGGTCTCTCTCTTGTGTCACTTTACTTTTACAGTACGGGGCCTCTCCTACTTTTCGAAACACGAGAGGCTTTACACCTTTGATGGCCGCTTCTGTTGTAAGAGAAGCAGAAACTGTCAAGAGGCTGCTGGATGCTGGTGCTGATCCAAATGCAAAAGATGAACGTGGTGAAACGGCTCTAATCAAAGCTGTTGATGGTGATGCTGAAAAAGTCGTTTGCATACTTTTGAACCATGACGCTGATGTCAATGTGCAAAGTTATTCTGGTAATTCAGCACTCATGAGTGCTGTATCAATAGAAATCACTTCACGGTTACTGCAACATAATGCTGATCCGACTCTGGTTGCCAGTGATGGTAACACTGCCCTCCACTATCAAGCAATGGCTGATAGAGTTGAGTTAGCATTAGCATTACTGGAGTATGGGGCTACAATAGATGCCAGAAATGGATGCGGAAATACCCCTCTGCAAGTTGCAGTAACAAGTAGAAGCCACTCTGTCACAGAACTGCTATTAGACAGTGGGGCAGATGCATCATCAGTTAATGACAGGGGTGTTTCTCTTTTGCAGCAAGCAATTTTGCCTTGGGACTATTACAGAACTCACGACATATTCTCCGTTCTCAACACCAACATCTTGATAGCCGAGCTTTTGTACTACGTCCGAAGCGGTGGAGGATTTGACAGGTCTTACAGAATATGCGAGAAGCTGATAGGAGCCGGTGCGAATGTGAACCTCCCTGGAGAAGGAGGAGTCACTGCTCTGATGCTGGCTGCTGCTTGTGGTCACGATCAGCTCGTTCGCTTGTTCTTGAGTTCAGGTGCTGAGCCATCTGCCTCCGATAACAAAGGAAGAAATTCCTTAGCTTATGCTTGCAAATGGGGCCATGAGGACATTGTCAAAACTTTAGTCAATTACAACTGCCCTGTTAACAACCTGGATGCTAATGATAACCTGCCCATCTATTATGCTGCCCAGTATTCGCATGCCAACATAACTATAGAGCTTATGGTGCAGTTTGCGTTCTACATGTGTTCACTGTAATCTGTATGGACCTAGCATAGTAGTTTTATATGACAAACTGGAGGTACAAAGATTTTAATACTTGAAATTATATCTCTCTTTCCTGTTAGTGGCTAGAATTCAGGCAGTACGAAGTGATGCATGTAGGTGAATCATTCCTGTTTAGTAGTAGACTTTTATAAAATGAGACATTTTTTTTGCAACGTTCATATCAAAATCTTCTTAGATCCTAAAAATAAGTATTTAACTTGTTATTTTGCCACTTCAGTAAACTAAGAAGGTAATAATTATAAGCTGTTTGAGGTTATGTCTTTTGGTAAAGAAGCATTCAGAAATAAAGTACAAAGGTTTAAAAAAAAGTTTACATTTTCCTAGTACTAATATCTGTTGATGTCTTTTTCTTCATTTGACCTCAAATCACTCTTGAATAATCTTTAAGTGACAGCTCGCACACAAAGATTGATATGTCTGTTGTAAGTATTTTTCTGAAGACTACTGATTTTCAATTGCCTCAGTGGTGTGGTCGGTATGGTGTTGGCGTGCCACCTCCGTGGCCGCGAGTTCGATTCTCGGGCATTCCATTGAGGTGTGAGAGATTGTATTTTTGGTGATAGAAGTTCACTCTCGACGTGGTTCGGAAGTCACGTAAAGCCGTTGGTCCCGTTGCTGAATAACCACTGGTTCCATGCAATGTAAAAACACCATACAAACAAACAAGCAAACAAAACATAAAGTACATTCGAGAAACAAATAATGAGTTCCTCGTACATGGTTTCTTTAATTCGTATAATAGGCCCCAAGTTTTTTCTTGTATCCATCAGGCCTGGGCTATTTGGTCGTTGCGTCTTTATGATTGGCTTTTCAGTTGAGAGATAACGTCTGTACTGTATTTCACATTCACACTGAGCACTGTCATTTTACCTTTACCTTGCAATTTACAAAGTCTCGTAACGTCACTGTAAATTCTACGAACTTATTGTAACCAAGGGAACAATCTATGTATATACATGTCTGTGTAAATGTTTGTTTTTGTGCGTAGTATAAGTATAGGTTTTCGGCAGACATAGAAACATAAAGACATGTTAGTGATCCTCATAGTCCACTCTTCTCGGTTTCGTGCATTGTGTGGTTAGACATTTCCTGATTCGAAGCGTAATAATGACACTAATCACAAGAGCACATATTCACACAGAAGTGGAGTTGCATGCATTCCACATATTTCTTGAAGATGCCTCAGTGGTGTGATCGGTATGGTCTTGGCCTGCCACCTCGGTGGCCGCGGGTTCGATTCTCGGGCATTCCTCTGAGGGGATTAGTGATGCGTATTTCTGGTGATTGAAGTTTACTCTCGACGTGGTTCGGAAGTCACGTAAAGCCGTTGGTCCCGTTGTTGAATGACCACTGGTTCCAAGCAACGTAAAAACAACATACAAACAAACAAACATATTTCTTGAAGATGCCTCGAGAAAACGACCCAGTGTGTAACAGTTCATATCCTTGTAACTAAACTGTAGTGATATCAAAACAGGAACAGTTTATCGTAAACTTTTTCTTTTTCCTCTCAAGTTCTTTATCATTTGTTTCCATTTCTTTTTGCCGAAATATTATCACCGTCAGTATTAGCCAGAATAGAACCGTTCGTTTTCACCTTGGCTGAAATTGTACCTTCCACATGATTTTCTTCCCGTTGTTGTGTGAAATACGAAATTAAACTTCCCAGCAACTGCTGGTTTTTTTTTAACTGTTATGTTGCTCTAATGTGAATCAGCTTTGTGATCTGTTATTACAAGTTAGCTGTCAAAATAAGGTTATGAAAGATGTCCAAGTCCGATATGGTCGTCAGTGGGATCTCTTCTTTCTGTGTTTCCCTTTTCCTCTTATCATTAAGCGCCATATTGAGACGAATCATGAATCGTCTTGATTCTTCATGAATTGAATCGA
Source organism: Macrobrachium nipponense (assembly GCF_015104395.2). Classification (NCBI taxonomy): domain Eukaryota; kingdom Metazoa; phylum Arthropoda; class Malacostraca; order Decapoda; family Palaemonidae; genus Macrobrachium; species Macrobrachium nipponense. Next base: position 77,726,063 of record NC_087207.1, read on the forward strand.
TTCGATTCGCTTCGTGTCAACGCAGCCGTGACGTATGAATCACCTAAGCAGAGAATCTCACTCTCTCTCTCAGGTTTATCCAGTTATATGTTTTCTGTACAGCTTACAAGGTATAAAACCCTCAGTTCATGAAACTTGCAGTCACGGCCCGATGGTGGCCTGTGTTGGTAGCACCTATAGCGGTGCCAGACGCACGACCATGAGTAACTTTAACCTTAAATAAAAATTTTAAAAACTACTAGGGCTAGAGGGCTGCAATTTGGTATGTTCGGTGATCGGAGGGTGGATGCTCAACATACCAATTTGCAGCCCTCTAGCCTCAGCAGGTTTTAAGATATGAGGGAGGACAGAACAAATAGACATCGCAATAGTTTTCTTTTACAGTAAACTAACTAGTTGAAACGTAACTTTTTTTCTCTCTCTCTCTGTTTTTCTTTTTAACAGAAAACTTACTAGTTGAAACGAAACTCTCTCATCTCTCTGTTTTTCTTTAACAGAAAACTTACTAGTTGAAACGTAACTTTCACTCACTCTCTCTCTCTTTGTTTTCCTTTTACAAAAAACTTACTAGTTGAAACGTAACTTTCTCTCTCTCTCTCTCTCTCTCTCTTTGTTTTTACAAAAAACTTACTAGTTGAAACCTAACTTTTTTTCTCTCTTTGTTTTTCTTTTACACATAACTATCTAGTTGAAACGTAACTTCTCTCTCTCTTTGTTTTTCTTTTACAAAAAACTAGCCAGTTGAAACGTAACTTACTCTGTGTGCGCGTGCGTGTGTTGTGCAGTTTAGCTGGTTTCGACCACTTTTGTCCGTCTACCTCTCTTGACTCAAAAGAATTACCTTCAGTTCTCCTCTCACTCGATCATAACGAGCCGAGAAACGAGAAAAATAATATATATACCAATGACGAGCGAATTCAGACCGGGAATGAAACTCGTTTGACCGGGCGGTTCGTGATATCGCGCGATTATGGTGGAGAAACGAGTCTCGGTCATGAACCCGCTGGCAATTATTTTGCATTAAACGAATGACCCATTCGTCTTGCCCCCGAGCCTGGCACGTTGGTCAAGGTCACGACGCCCAAGGAGCTTTTAGTGGCAATTGGTTCCCTCGTGTGAAAAGTAGTAGTGTGGTCTTGAATATGCCAGATTCTCCACCTCGGATATTACACTTTTTTTTTTTTTTTTTTTTCTTGCTTAATCTTCAATTTCACTTCATTACGTCATCGGACACGAAAGAGAAACTTCATGCTCGAATGCGCGCCCTTGCAGTTTGCTTAGGTATTCGTGTATACTGTATACGCAGACACGTGGGTACACACGCTCAAGCACAGACATATACACGCAGAAAAGAGATTAAACATGAAATTTTCGGGTAAATAATTGTATATATATATATATATATATATATATATATATATTATATATATATATATATATATATATATATATATATATATATATATATATATATATATATATATATGAAGGTTAACGAGATAGAATACAGCGTTGAAGAATTGTATATCTCAACATGTTTTACGTAATGCCTGTGTATGAAAACGCCATTGTCCGTCGGAGTGAGTTTTACTAAAGGATATGGTAAATGCAGAAATTGACAATTAGGACAAACCATTGTAATCATCATTGAGTGAAGTACCTACAGAGAGAATAAAAACCAATTAACAGGGCAGAGGTAAAATAGACAGGCGGTGGCAACGAGTTCGATTCTCGGGCATTCCACCGATGGTGAGAGATGTGTATTTCTAGTGATAGAAGTTCACTCTCGACGTGGTTCGGAAGTCACGTAAAACCGTTGGTCCCGTTGCTGAATAACCACAGGTTCCATTCAACGTAAAAACACCATATAAACAAACAAACAAACAATTGATTATTATCATCATTTTTGTAGACCCGATGAAGCAGTAAAAACACCATACAAACAAACAAAATAGACAGGAACAAAGGAATCAGGGAGCTTCACATTCCTTCAGTGCTCTCGTCCCAGTGGTCATTGGTGCGACGTAGTGATTTCCCTTCTTGTATTAGTAAGTGTCAACCATAACTGGTACATGTGGTGTTTTGTAAGCATATCGAAATAAGTCATTGTTATTGATAAATGTGAATTGTAACTTTGACAGGTGTTTTTTTTTTTTATAATAATATTGAGATAGTTTCTTTAGTTGGGAATATCTGTATTGTTCTCCACCCTTTCGGATTTCATTGGAAAGTGTTTGTTAGAAATATGTCATGAATATCGCATCCAGTTTTTTTTCTTTTGTGATCTTGAGACTTAATTGGCTCGTTGCTCTAGATTAAACCGGCTCCATGACATCTTGGCCCTATACCCAAAAAAGGCACCTGTACTAAATGTGGTAATGGTCTTGAAGACATTGGCGTGATTTTGAAATAGTTATTGAAAGCGAGAGGACTTTTCATGTTAAGTACTTTCTATAAAAGACAGTATTTTCACATAGCGTTTAGTTTATAAGGCTTATGAATAATTTTTCATATCTGTTTATACAAAGACACTATTTAAATAAAGTTTTTAAATAGTTTTCTGAATCTTTTTATTCCCAAGCACGACGGAATGGAGGCCAGAGACTTATCTGATCCAAAGGTCAAAAGAAATGGACATTAAAACGACCCTATATGGCTTGTGGTGACATTTAATGGTTTATCATCATCATCAGCAGCAGCGGCGTGGTTGGTATGGTATTAGCGTCCCACCTCGGTGGTCGTGGGTTCGATTCTCGGCCATTCCATTGAGGAGTGAGAGATGTGTATTTCTGGGGATAGAAGCTCACTCTCGACGTGTTTCGGAAGTCACGTAAAGCCGTTGGTCCCGTTGTTGAATAACCACTGGTTACATGCAACGTAAAAGCACTATGCAAACAAACAAACAAAAACAATTATCATCATTTTTGTAGACCCGATGAAGCAGTATAGGAAAAAGACAAAGATGGGTTTTAACCCCGTGAGATTAATCTTTTGGGGGGACGTGCCACGAATTCCACGGTTAAAAGTAGATATCAGCGTCTCTGTGGCGTGGTCGGTATGGTGCTGGCCTGCCACCTCGGTGGCCGCGAGTTCGATTCTCGGGCATTCCGCTGAGGGGTGAGAGATGTTTATTTCCCGTTGCTGAATAACCACTGGTCCCATGCAACGTAAAGACACCTTACAAACGAACAAACAAACAGTAGATATCGAATGACGACTTTGCTAATCGAAACCTCACGAAGTATTGTATAGGATACCTCAGATCCCATTGACTGAAAATGTGAATAATGTATATTTTCAATTACAGAGTTGGATATGAATTACATAATCTGCAATTTATATAGATTTTATTTTGAAAGTTGAAGCAATAGTCCTGTTGATCTCTTCATCACCAAGAAGGTGGAATTAATGCACATTGAGGGTAGGCCTCGACACATTCCCTTACATCGCCGTCTGTCCTGAAAAGAGAGGAAAATATTGTTATTAACAAAGCGAGATCCGACCTCGAGCTTACTCGGGGCGCGTTCTAAAATCTACCACCTTGTTTCACCAACGCAAATTAAAATAAATACACTATGTTTTATTAGAAGTAATTTTTCTTTACTGTTTAACATGCACATTACTTTTTGCATTATCGTTCTAATAGATAAATCATAAACATCCTATGCTAAAATTCCTGTATCTTTAACTCAACGTAAAACCCTTATTTTAGACCTTTTAAGGCTCTTCCGTAGACCTTTCCTTCCCCCCAACAAGAACAACAGCAACAAAGTAGGCTTACGTCCCGAGTTATCGAAAATGCATTGTTAAGGAGGAAGCTATATACGCCCAAGTCATGCATTGGCTGGGCAAACCTCTCCTAAATGTATTATAAAATTCTGGAAAGAATTAATAGGAAATAATTTATGTATAATTACTAGTGGTGATGAAGGTGTGTCTGGCCAAAATGACGACGCACCCTGCTTTCTTTACAATCACTCGTGCTTGCGTACTCTCTCTCTCTCTCTCTCTCTCTCTCTCTCTTCTCTCTCTCTCGTCATTCTTTGGAAATCTCCCCGTCCTTCCGTGTTCACTAGTTCTTGTGGTAAGTCGCCTTTCGAGAGTTATTAATCAGAAATTCTTCTTTTTCCTGGCATTTTGTTGCCTCTCTCTCTCTCTCTCTGAGGCTCAGTTTTCCATCGTTACCCATTCAAATCTGACCTGACTCAACGTTGCCAGCTTTGCTCACCGGGTACCTTACCATATAATGAATTGTGTGTATGTGTGTGTGTGAGGGAAGGGCTAATAGATGAATTGTTGCATCTGGCAGAATGATCTATGGAAAATGCAAAGCCGACCAAGAACAAGGACGTGTTTTATTAGTTCGGCAGTTGGCTTGGCAAATTACAAAGGATCACGCGCGAATTAGACTAATCAGTTAAACAAACATGGTGGAACAAAGAATGGGAAGCCTCGTGTGGACGTGAGAATTGTTCATTCACTTGAATGGGGACAGAGACTTGAGCTATTCAAACGGTGAATAGCTGCATAAATGCCGACAACCAGATGTTTCCAACAACTGAATGACAACAACAACGATTACTGAACAGCTGGATGATGTCCTATCAAGAGGTCCGAGGTTAGAAGAATTGACTTAACTTGAAGTATCGGAACCGAAGGAATGTTGAGAAATGAGAAGGTTTAGAAGTTGAGAATTTAATGAGCGCCTGAATATTAATCAAGAGCGAGTTGAAAGGACCCCAAACAACGACGTTATATAGCAAGTTGCGTGGCAGCCGAAGAAGCAACGAACCATCACTATGACATAAATCACTTTAGCCACATTCCGTCCCCCCCACCCAAATCCCGCCCCCTGAATTGTGCCGTAGCAAAAAGTGGCAGTCCTCAGCCAGTTCATGTCTAGATTACCTTTCTCCGAGTTGAAAAAAAATGTAAAAAAAAAATATATATTATATATATTACAAAGACCAAGTGAACATTCCCCAGAAGCTGATGGTAGACAGGCTACTTAGACCGTGTGCCAGAAGGTTTTAGTGAACCAAATGTGGAAAATAAAAGCTCTAAAGAACATTCCCTTGATGTGCGCTTGTGTAGATCAAGTGGGGTATTGCGTCCTGTTGTTATTCCTGGCGAGGCGCGAATCTCCTGCCAATACCCAAGGCATCAAGTGCCCCTGTCGCTTGTTTTTGCCTTTGCCTTCATCATCATTATTATTATTATTTTATTATTATTAGATGGACACTATTCATATGGAACAATCCCACCACAGGGGCCATTGACTCGAAATTCAATCTTTCAAAGAATAATATTATGGTGTTTGTTAGGGAGAAGCAAGAGGAGATGACGGGAGATACAAAAGAAGAGATCCCACTTATTAAAATAAGGAAAAAAATAAATTATTAAATAGATATAAACATTAAAATCCAAGGTTAGTAAGTCATTGCTTCTTCGCTTGATTTTTTTAAATGTTTATTCGAAAATTTTAACTGATAGTGAATGATGTTTATAGTTTCATGTTCGTGAATATTCATTTTAAAAGGAATCATGCTTCATTTATTTACTTATTTATTTATTTATTTATTTATTTTGTAAAAGGCTAGTCAATTACGAATGATCTAATCGGGCAACATTTTCGTATCATAAATGTTACATGCATGAAGAATCATAAAATATTTTATCAATATTCAGTCGATAATGGAAGGCAATGCATGATCCAACCTCCAGCTTACTCGGAACGCGTGCGAAAATTAAAATAAGTACGCTATATTGGCAATAGATAACGACACACATATAGAGTGTGTGCCTGTATGCACGTATGTGTGTATGCGTGTGTCTGTGTAGCGAGTATCTGCACAGTACCTTGTCTCGCGAACGAATTACTGTCTTTATTCTATAAATACTACTTGCTCTTTTATGCTCTTTGCCGGCAAGTATGGCGCCTGCTATACCCCCTCCACCCCCTACTCCCCTAGCATTTTAGTACCTTCCCTTATTTCAAATTGGCTTGATTTCACTGCTCAGATAAAGAGTCGAATCATGATTTTTGTTATATATCAGGAATGATTCAGATGCAAAGCGCTTTAAATTTATGTGAAAAGACAGAAATATGAGCCTTAATATCTATCACTTTGACTAAGGAACATATATACTATATATATATTATATATTATATATATATATATATATATATATATATATATGTAATCTATAAATCGAAGAGACTGCGGAATAGTATAACAATATGACTACTGGAATAAAATGGAAAGTAATTACTTCAGTGGATCTCAGTAAAGAGACAAGATATTGAATACTTTGAAGAGAGTTCTAATGATATTGAAATTCCATATAACATACGACTATTATTATTATTATTATTATTATTATTATTATTATTATTATTATTATTATTAATGGCAGTCAACATGTAAAGCAAGATGCTAAATCACACAATGCTTATGTAGTACGTACACGAGAAAAGTATAGTAAATATGGCAAAGAATATATATATATATATATACATATATATTTATATATAATTATATATGTATATGTGTATGTATGCATACATACTACCCAGCTAAACCCACGAGCGTGCGCAAACATACACACACTCACACAGAATTGCACAGAGCCACCCCAATGTTCAAAGCGAGCACCTTAAACCGTAAAAATAACACAACAAAGGCAGAGCAGGGAGGGAACGAACTCACGTGCCGAGCATGCGGGTCGCTTCGCACACTAGCCACCTGGCGCAGGCTTGGTTGGCAGCAACTCTGTTTATCCACTTGGCAAATGCCCCAACCGATGCCCCCAAACGAGCTCTTGTTCTCTGGCTGTTCCCTGAATCATCGTCGTTTCTCCACAAGTTTCTCTCCGCGCGATTGAGGAAACTCCACGGGTCGTCGAACTCGTCGAGGGGAAATCCGGTCAAGTTGGGGACGTCTTCGGAGTATTTGGGCTTTCTTAGACCGATAAGGTGACTTTGCAGGTGCGGAAGTGGGGTTTTCTCCTCCTTCTCCTCCTCTTCCTCCTCCTCTTCTTCTTCTTCTTCTTCTGCATCATAAAATAAAATAAATTCCTTATCAACCTGCGTGGCCTTTCTGTTACCTTCCGGACGTGACCAGCCCTCGTAAATTTCGTCAGAGACACAAGAACACCGACCGCCCAACCCTTTCTTCGATTTTATGTTGTTTTTTCCACGAATTCCGTCGCTCTCGGTTATGGCTACGTCATTCCCTTTCTCTTCAGCCTTTCTTCCGTTCTCTTCCGCCTCTTCTAGAAATCCCCCTCCATTTGTCGATCTGTTGCCAGGGCTTCCGAGGTCGCTATCAAACGTATTTCCCACCGTTTCCACAATGCCCACATTTCCCGCCATTGCCAAAATGTCCAACTCATCAGTGTTTCTGTAACTCCTCGCAGCCGGGCCATTTACATTGTTGTTGTTGTTGTTATTGTTGTTATTGTTATTGTTATTGTTGTTGTTGTTGTTATTGAGGTTGATTATGTTGATAGCCACTTCCAGCAATATCAGCATCATGTTGATGAAACCGAAATATGAGAAGTCGTTGCGGTGGGGACACGGCGACTCGTAGGACATCATTCTTTTGCTCAGTGTCCTGACAGATGACATCGCCAAGTTTGATTAGGCTCATTTATAGGTACCTTCCAGCCGCTTGGTTTGGATGTTACGCGTCCGTCGGCGCTGTTTGGTTTTCTTCGTCGTACACTTTCGAAATTGATCAGCACAACTTATAAAAAAAAAAAAGAAAAAAAAAATGTTTATCTGTTTGCGATATAATCCACTCTCCGTATTTCAAAGCACTAGGTTTGTGTAATTAGTAAGAACCTTGGCAGATATGTCAAAGATATACGTCTATGCCAATGTCACGTCACAGACTGAAAGGTCACTTGAGATATTTTCTAGTTTTGTCATTTTTTTACGAAATATCGTCAGAATGATAGACACCGATCAAGAAACAACTGCTGCCAGAAGTTCCTTAGAGTCTCTGCTACTTGGGACGTTGCCTTTCGTGTTCGTAAGATTCACCAGTGAAGGAAGAGTTTCTCATCAGCCGACACGTCTCGTTACTGACCGTTACTGACCGTTACCTCGCCCGTTACGCGGAGAGACTCCACGAGAGCTTTATTAACGGAGAACGTAGCTTTCCCGTTGGACAAAGTTTGAGAACGGGAAAGCCAAGGTCCAATGCCAAAGCAGCGTTCAGTATATGGTTAGTGTTATAGGCCACTGATGGCGATGAGTCATAAAATTGTCATATTTTTGTGCGTAAAGTTCACGGTAGCTTATAATATGCGTTGATGCGTCTACGACTAACAAGCAACATTATCAAGCACTCATCTTTGTCGGCGTATTATACAGGAGTGTTGCACGTGAATATATATATATATATATATATATATATATATATATATATATATATATTATATATATAATATATAGATAGATAGATAGATAGATAGATAGATAGAAGGATTCACAGTAATATTCTTGTTTATCCAGATGAAATATATTTGTAGAAATATTTACAAAGATT
>NC_087207.1:77739617-77747117 GCF_015104395.2 Macrobrachium nipponense
CCTGCCTTCTGTAGGCCTTATTAAAATATAAACTTAATAAAGGTTTATAGCATTGCATGGCACATGGGTCGTACTTTGCATTTTTCAGTCCGCTGTTGTTTAGGTTGAATAACGTTTGTTGTTATTGCAGAATGCGTCATTCAGGTTACCTGCCTTTTCTTTCGCTGGGATCCTTTACCTGAAAAATACCAGTCCGTTTTAATCAAACCTTCAGGCGATTCTCACTCGGGTTATCAACCGGTTCCTGAGAAGTTCAGCTGTCTCGCTGGTGATACTACTTGTTTAGAAACCTTAAATAAAAAATAAAATGTTAACAGTCTTAGTGGTCTCGATTCTTTTATTTGGCGTCAGGAGAAATCTGTTGACCCTTATTGCTAGTTTTCCTTCTCTGTCCGCACACTTTCGCGCACGCGCGCGCACACACACACACACACAGAACATGTCTGTCGTTGGATTATAACGCATTGTCAACTCGATCCCTTTAATTAAGCTTTTAAGTGTAATTCATAACAAGACCAGGATTATATTTAACGTAAGCTGCCCTGCTGTCTCCGAGAGCACCTTCAGATTTGCATTTTCCCTGCGAGATTCTGCTGCCGTCATTCTTAGAAGAAATGAGGTTTTAATTTCAGGATCGAAATGCCACTTTCTTTTCCTTATCATCTGCTTTCTCCACTTTCTTCATGGACTTGAGGTCACCCCTTCCCCTAACTTTCTCTCTTGTTTGTGTCTCGTGCCATATTTTTTTTCCTCCTATCAGCCCTGTAAAGTTTTCCTCAAATTTCTACTTACTTTCTTCTTCTTATACCTTTTTACTTTAACTGTTTACTTTACTCTTGGGTACTACTACCTACCTCCATTAAGAGATATCGCTAATTTGACCCGTGTAAGTGCGCGCTCGCACATGCACGCACACACACACATATATATATATATATATATATATATATATATAGTATATATATATATATATATAATATTATATATATATATAATATATATATATATATATATATATATATATATATATATCTAAATTATATATATAGTATATTCTAATTTACATGTGCAACATCAAACCAATGATATACGTATGAGAAGCTATGTTCCTTTACCATGACCTAACTTTCCCATGGAAGGTCACCGGGGTCAACAGGACACTGATGGGCAAAGGTAGCGCAGTCTTGCATCTTTGGAAAGAGCTTTTCCAGTTCGCCGTCTGCCCAAGTCAGATATGGAGCGTTTTTTCTATCATTGACCTGAAAAAGATATGGAGAAATTTTATACTGAGAAAGCATGCTATGCTATTGAAAAATATATTCAAGACACACACACACACACACACACACATACATATATATAGTATATATATATATATATATATATATATATATATATATATATATATATCACATTACCGTGATTCATATACATACATCGAGCTACAAATGTCCTTTAATATCTTATTCGCTCTACCTCGGAATTAATATAATTTCATGTATGTTAACCGAAGGGGAATTTTAGTCGATAAGAAATTCGTTGGCTCACGGCGCGAACCACCGAACCAACTAATTCAGGACGCACACTTATACTAATATAATATATATATATATATATATTATATATATATATATGTGTGTGTGTGTGTGTGTGTGTGTGTGTGTGTGTGTGTGTGTGTAAAGGCTAATTCCACGAAAGAGAAACTGTGTAATACGGCAAGGCCTTTCCTGTTTCAGCTAAGTAAAGGACAAAAAGTCGAAAGGCCTTGCAGTACTCTAGTGTTTCTCTTTCCTTCGTGGAATTGTCTTTATATATTTATCACCATCATATACTTTTATTTAAATGTGAATTTTTTGAAATTTATAAATCCTTGCCATTTTTAGTCCCGATGAGAGTGCCTACTGAGAAATTGTGAAAATCTCCAGAAATAATCACTAAAAAGACATCATAGTGAAAAATGGTAACATTTGCATTCGTCTGACAAAAAAAGCAGTTTTCCCTCAAAGTGGGTGATATGGATTTGATGACAGCGGCAACTAAAGTATTCATCCTGTCAATGCTAACCTAAAGTAGAGGTAAACCGCTTTTGATGAAAAAAATAGAAAAATCTGCAATCACACACATTAACGGCTCATGAAATCCCGCTTCCCCACCTCCCTAATCGCCCCAAGACATGCATAGTTAGTTTTGTAGTTACTACACTGAACTGAATATCTCATAGTTCAACAGCAGTAAGAATGGCAATAATATTAATGTTTCGGTTTTAGGAGGCCGTACAAACAACGTTGAAATTGATAGTGGTGCTTAGATCTTCAAGATAATAATGTTGGCTTTGCAAGAGTGTCAGAGTTAAACGGAAATAAAGAAGAGCTTGGATGGTTGCTGGGTTTGATTCATAACAAAAATGTCAATCACATTGTGTCTTTGGTAGCTGATCAGTGTCCTGTGCTCCCTTGTTACCAGCAATAAGCTTGTCCTTAGGAGCTGACCAGTATCTAGTCTTATTTTTCCTTGGCAACTGGCTAGTTTAGTCTTATCCTGTCCAGCTGGTTCAAGTTGAGTGTCCAATCTTGCATTGTCCTAGGCTGCTGTCCGATCTTACTTTGTTGTCCTTGGCAGTTGGTTTATGTTTAGTCATTCTTCATTCTTGGCAGATTAACAGTGTAATCTTACACTGTCCTAAGTTGCTGTCCAGTGTCCAATCTTGTTGTCCTCGGTAGCTGGTGTATGTTTAGTCGTTATTTATCTTGGATAACTTGAGTGTCTAATTTTGCACTGCCCTTAGCTGCTGTCCAGTGTTCAGTCTTACCTTGTTGCCCTTGTCAGCTGGCTTATGTTTAGTCATACTTGATCCTTTGTAACTTGATGTCTAATCTTGCACGATTGTAGGCTGCTGTCCGCTCATTGGCTGCTGGTTAAGTTTACTCTTTATTTATCCTTTGTGGTTTGAAAGTGTCTAATCTTGCACTGACCTAGGAAGCTGTCCAGTATCCAGTCTTACCTTGGCGTCCTTGGAAACTGGTTCATTTTAGTCTTTGTTTATCCTTGGTAGCTTGACAGCGTCTAATCTTGCACTGCCCTAGGCTGCTGTCCACAGTCCAGTGTCTAGTCTTATCTTGTACTTTATTTACTGTAGCTGTTCAGTGGCAGATGTCTTAGTAGATGTCCAGTATCTGTACTAGCTCTTATTTTACTATTACCATATTATATATATATATATCTATATATTATATATATATATATATATATATATATATATATATATATAGTATGTTCATATATGTACGGAGAGAGAGAGAGAGAAAGAGAGGTTGTGTGAATGAGTATATAATCATAGGCCCTTATGTACTGAATTGAAGCATTTAATAGTTCCGTGGTAAAGTAAATATAAATTACAAGAAACACGTGAAAACTGCAGAGTTTGCAAACTTTACCTTAAGGCCACAAGAAAATCACGTTTTGCTGCAATTGCGGTTACACAGCCCAGCATTGCCGCACACCCGGGTGATTTCCTACTTTTGAAAAGGTAGCCTATCATGTCTTTTTTCAAGCCGCTTTCTATAATCTTCTTGTTCTTCCTTCTTCCTTTCTCTTTACATTTGCACTTCCCGCTAATTTGAGAAGTGGCGTGACTGGCGTCCATCCGTGATGCCACCTTGGAGCGACCGATGTTGGATTCGAGGGAAATCTCGCTTGGGTAAACGAAGTCTTCAGAAACCGTTAGTTCGGGGGATTTGAATTCTTCGCCGACGGGGAAGGCTCGGCCATTCATGTTGTCGTTGTTATTGTTGTTGTTATCGTCGTTGTTGTTATTGTTATTGTTGTTGTTGTTAATATTAATGTTAATGATGTTGAGAGCGAGCTGAGAGCCAATCATGAGGAATGCGATGTAGCCCAACGGGTCGAATGTGTTCGGGCAGTAGCCGTCTCTTTTGACGATGTCGTGCGTTGTCGCTTCCATGCCTGACGAAGTCGTGGGGATTTTCTCCTCGTGAAATGTGCCGTTATAAAATCCCGTCCACATTTTGCCTGGAAACAGGTATCCTCAGTCAATCATTAACACAAACGTTTCTAAAATCAGATGAGAACGAGGAACTGTGTAAGTGTTAATCCCGAACACTTCTTGTACTAGGCCTCCTTGCTAACTAAGCTTTTATTATCAGTTTTTTTTTTTTTTTTTTTTTTTTTTTTTTTTTTTTTTTTTTTTTTGCCACTCTGGCCTTCTAGAGTTGATCTTGTTTTATATGATGCGAGTTTAAGAATTAATTAAAAATCGTTTGCGATGTTAGAGTGTCCACTACCTTTGTTTGATCCACAATCCTAACATTTTCTTTCCTTGTCGGAGAGACAGGAAATCATTCTAAAACATCGCGTCCTATGCAGGAGGAGTAAGAGGGAACCTGATAACAACGTAATGTTCGTGCCAGCAGGTAATCTTTATTCCGTATGTGAATGGATAACTAACTTTCAGACAGGGGCTGGATGAAGGTTCCGAGAAAAGCTGATGCATAGGTTTGAAGTTCCACATTGCCGTAGCAAATCATCGTAGATGATAATGGCGTTATTGGAATTCACGAAACATCTAATATCACCTCGGCTTCCTTTTCTTCTCTAGTTAGCCTTTCACTTAGAAGATTCACTCGTATTACTTTTAAAACGAACTTAACTTGGAAGACTCAAGCAAGGTTGATTTTCACTTAAGAAATCCAAGCTTGAAGCTTTCCAAGCTTAATTTTGTTATAGGAAACTCGAGCCTTTGCTACTTTTCAGGCGAAACTTAATTTAGAAAACTCGTGTGACATTTATCTCGGAAGCTTTGAGATTTTCACTTGGATAATTTTTGGTAATTCTTCACACACAAAACCCCGTCTTGATATACTACTATTCACGGAGAGCACTTTGAGGATTACTAAGTTAATTATCACTTGGTAAAATGAAGCCCGATATATAGTTAGTTTTTCATCTGCTTCACGTGGAATCACTGATCATTGGGAAATACGCTGTTTGTTTGAATAATGAATTTGACTTATGATGGAGATGTTATTTTTCAGTATCTCCTACACGAAACTGGTAATTTTGTTATGCTTTGCATCAGACGAGAATTAATTTATATTCTAGGTGCCTTTATTTATTTATATAATCGTTAAACACTCATATTTCGTCGTGAAAATCGCTCGTTCACGAATTTCCCGTTCAAGATATTTTCGTATCCACTCCCAAAACTCCTGTAGTACACATTTTCACTTAAATTCACTTGGACACGAGTTGAAACGAATGCGTTTTATTCCCATTGGGCGTGTTCGTAGCGATCCTAAAAATATCCTTACATAAGACTTCAGGAATGATACGTCCGCGCTCGTCTAACTGACCTTGAAGAATCCACGGTCATCCACCTGTACCGAGTAAACCACTACTGGTGTTTAACGACGGAGTAGTAGAACACGTGATACGGTGTGTGACCACGGCCGTGGCCACCGCGCCACGGCCCGTATGCCAGAACGTTTGTTTGTAGTCCTCTTTTTTTCTTCTTTCTTTTCTCTTTCTTCCTTCTCGCCTTTTCTCATTCCTCTCTCTCTCTCTCTCTCTCGTCTCTCTCTCTTTCCTCTCTCTCTCTCTTCTTCTCTCTCTATATATATATATATATAGTATATATATATATAATTATATATATATATATATATATATATATATATATATAATATATATATATATATATATATATAATAACTATATATCTTTATAGTAGGCCCATTACCGCCCCCAAAATAATAGGAGACCCATACTACCATTAAAGAAAAACCACTACATAAAAAAATCTTTCAGAGACCTCTGTTGACAGATAGGACCTCTGTTGAAACAAGGTAGGACCTCTGTTGACAGGTAGGACATCTGTTGACAGGTGGGACCTCTGTTGACAGGTAGGGCATTTGTTGACAGGTAGGACCTCTGTTGACAGGTAGGACCTCGGTTGCAAGAAGGGACATCCTGTTGGACGGTGGGAACCTCGTGACAGGTGGGACCTTTGTTGACAGGTGGGACCCTCTGTTGAAAGGTAAGGACATCTGTTTTGACAAGGTAGGACATCTGTTGGCCAGGTAGGACCTCGTTGACAAAGAACATTCTGTTGGACAGGTTAGGAATCCCTGTTGACAAGGTGGGACCCCTCTGGGACAGGTGGTAACTTTGTTGACAGGTCTTAGGTACCTCTGTTGACAGGTAGGACATCTGTTGACAAATAGGACCTCTGTTGACAGATAGGACATCTTTGACAGATAGGACCTCTGTTGACAAGTAAAGCCCCCTGTTGGTAGGTAAGACTTCTATTGACAATTAAATCCTTTGACGATATGTAGGACCTCTGTTAACAAATAGTTCCTCTGTTGACAGGTAGGACCTCTGATGGCAGGTAAGACTTCTGTTGACAGGTAGGACCTCTGTTGACAGGTTGGGCCTCTGGTGATAGGTAGGACATCTGTTGACAGATAGGACCTCTGTTGACAAGTAAAGCCTCTGTTGACAGGTAGGACCTTCACAGCCCCCCAAGTTTGAAAAGCATGCATATGACATATTTATGAGTATCTATGTCATAATCGCTGCCTTCATTTGCTTCTTGTATAACTAATACATTACTACAGCAGCCTTTTAACTAGTGTGAGGTAGTGAGTGATACGTTAGGATTAACAAAATAATTACTAAACATCATTATCGTTCGTGGTGCCTCGTTGTCCTCAGCATATAAAGCAGTCCTCGTGGACTTACCCTGCAGGATTCCCTGCATGTGAAAACGAAGAAAAGAGTTTTTTTTTTTATCTCGTTTACCTTTTTATTTACATTTGATGAGTTGCCTGCGTGGCTTCATAGTAATGAAAATCATGATTGCACACTAGTTTATTTCCTTGTATCTATAGAAATCTTTTCTTTTGCGTTGTGATAAATCATATATTAACCGAATACTTTCAAACTTGTAACTTATACAGAAATGTCGACAGAGGAAGCTCAAATAGAATTGAATTCCGTAGAAACGGCATTTAGTATGATAACACTTGATATAGAAATATAAAACACAAAGTATAAGGGAGGAGCTCCAATTAAAAATAAACCGTCTTATACGTCAAAAAAAAAAAAGAGAAAGAGAGAAAAAAGAAACGTCACTCTCTTGAAGTGGAAGAAAAGTGGCAGAACAGGTTATGTAAACTGCCCGCCCGGTTTTGGTGGCATCACCGAATACCCACCCGTCAATACCCACCCGTCCCGCAGGTAAAACGGAGAAAAGGGCTGATGCCCGAGTCTTGCTGAATATCGTTGCGAGTTTCGCTTGATCAGTTGAGCGAAGTTCGTGCTCGAAGGAAGTAGTCCAGTCTGGAAAAGGAGTCGACCCGCGGAGAGAGCCAAGTTTCGTTGTCGTCACTCGCCTCCATTTCTTGCGTAGCGACACGATGAAGGCGGCCACGCCTCTATTTCTCCTCGTGATTATCTCTGGCACTCACTGTCACCCCGTTC
>NC_087207.1:77752117-77784617 GCF_015104395.2 Macrobrachium nipponense
AGGTGAATTTTGTACGGCTTCAGAATGTGCACAAATTAAAAAAAAAAAAAAAAAAACCTCGGGGGTTGGGGGCGGGGCAGCGCCCCTTATCCCCACCCGATAGAGCTCCCTTACCTCGCCACACCACCCATACCATAAGTTCTAAATCTTTGCCCACCCCCTCCCCCCCTTCAAGAAAGATCTGAAATGACGCCACTAATCATTCTGTTATAGGACGGTCGTTCCTTGCTCAGAATCGTACTAACTAAGATGAATTGAAGAATTATTAAAGGGTTTCAACATTTAAGATAAACAAGTCACTTAATTAAATGTCAAATAGTATAAATTATTTTTATTCGTATATTACCGGGCAAAAGAAGGGTTGGGCCCTTCAGCAAAAATACATATGTGTAATTGATAATAAATTAATAACGATGAGAAAACTACTCAAAAGAACATGAATATATAAAATCATATTCAGTCTTAAAATTGTGTTGATCAAGAACGATATGAGACTGAGTTACGAATATTATTGCTTATATGAAAGTGAATATATATTTCATGCAAGAAGATGCACGTAATAGGTATATTATACAATAAACTTGTGGTCGTATTTGATAAGAGTTGTTATTCTTGAACAGTTACCCTTCTAAGATTGTTTTTCACCAAAGAAAATGTATACTAATGGTATACTATTTTAAATATCGTCCCCGTCCTAATTGTCTCGTGACGCTTTCAGCTTTCTTCCATAATTTTAATTACAATAGTGTCACTGTATCATAAATTCTGATAGGAAATGATACAGTGACGAAAATAAACAGACTCAAAATGCCGTAGCTGTCAAAAATTGACAATTGAACATCTGAGTGAGTAAGAGAAAAGAGAAGTCCGTTCAGTTGACCGTTAGCTGTGATAGAGTAAGGTGTGACATAGCGGCTCCTGTGTTCGGGTGTATGTATACACGGTGTATTTGTCGTCGTGTGTAGACTTAGAAAGGTATTTCTTTTTAATTCAAAGAGCTCTTCGCCGGAATGATACATCCAACCTAGTTAAACGCCCACGAGAAAAAATATCACTTTAGTGATTTAGGTTAACTTTTACTTGAACGCGTGATCGGGATTATAAACAGTAGCTGATACTCAGTTACTGAAGGTGAAGGAAGTTGAGAAATTACTGTTGTACTTCAACTGTGATTGTTTACGAAGACAGTCAATAACAATGATTATCAAGGGATTTCCGGTTGAACATCATCTTTCTGCAACTGCACCAGAACCAATAGAAGGCGCTTCCGTCGGAATCCTAGGTAAAGAATTTACTTCACGTATCTGATATATACCTGATAATAGAATATGTTCTTTCATTATGGCTGCTTATACTGTGCAGAGTCAGTAGTTCTGTCTCATCAAGACGTATTGTACAATAGTGTTTTTTTTTTTTCACGAATAATTGTTCAGTATAGGCCTATTTTTTTCGTTCCCTCCAAGATGTTTCATCCAGACTCAAAAGAGACGCCAACAGCAATCTGGCTTTCATGGCCTTTACCATGGCGTTGCTTGACACCGTCGTCAACATCGTGAGCATCATCAACGACAACAACAACAATAACAACAATAATAACAACAACAATAACAATAACAACAACAACGCCAACATAAATGATCTTGTTGGGATGAGCGAGTACGTATGAAATTTGTAGACGATTTTTTGTTTCAAGTGGTACAATGATTATAAGTTGAAGTAGTTACTCAGTTGTTTTGATGTTTATATACATACATATTTCTGAAACGAGTTTTCACTAATGCCAATTATGTCTTTTTTTCACAGAAATATGAACACGAACATGGTGGTAGGGAAAACACTCTTTCAGAGAGTCAGTCGATTTCTGCAGGACTCCGTGTCCTTCATCACTAAGCCTATTCTTACCTCGATTTCGGCTCTGTCCAGTTCTTTCTCTTTGAATAGTCCTACGACCTCTTCTTCTTCTTCTTCTTCTTCTTCTTCTTCTTCTTCTTCTTCTTCTTCTTCTTCTTCTTCTTCTTCCTTGAATACTTCTCCTTCGACTACCTCTCCACCAACCTCACCTTTCTCCTCTAAATTATCTTCTCAGTCTTTCTCTTCTGGAAAAATCCATTCATCCTTACCTTCCTCCTCATCTTCGTCTTTTTCCGCTCTTCCCCTCCTTCTTCCTTCTCTTTACCTTCCTCCTCTCTTTCTCTTTTTCCTCTTCTCCTCTTCTTCCTTCTCCTCTTCTTCATCCTTCTCCTCTTCATCCTCCTCCTCATCATCATCAGGCTTACCCTCATTCACCTCTCTATCGTTAAACAACGGTCAACCTCTGTTTCCTCCCAACACCATATCCAAGTACTCTTCTTTCGTGAATCCTTCCAACACAAGTGATTACCTTCCTCTTCTTGTCTAGAGGTCGTCTGGCTCTTCATTTGGTAAAAATTCGTCGTAAGGAAGATTATTGGTGTTGTGTATTAGCTTGCATGTGAGTTTGCGCATGTCGAAGCTCTGCTGTTCGACTGGTTCATTGTGGGTTGTTGTGATCCGGAAGGACCGGAGAGAGCCACGCTTTGGGTAGCAAGATGTAACAGGACGATTTCCATTCAAGCCAACGATTTTGGCTAACTGTGTTATTTACCCAGTTTTCCTGCAATTGTCCGTTTAGAGGCACTACAGGATCAGTTGATGTTTTAATTTAAGTGTGCATAGCTAATTTAAAGTGATATTATTTCAAAAGAGCGTTTGTTTCTTTTTTATGTAAACTGTATCCCTAAGGTTTTCTGTAAACACATGCATACACACATATATAATGTGTGCGTTTGTGTGTATTATCATGTGTTTTTCTCCCTGAGACTGGTGGCTTCGGATGTTATAGCCTTCCGATTTTCGGCAAGTCTTAAGATGTGGTTGCAAGTCCCTGCCCTTTTTCACTTGATCTGTAACAATGGAAATACTTTTCATAACTAGAGTGTTACCCTCTTGACGTATATATATATATATATATATATATATATATATATATATATATATATATATATATATATGATATATATATATATACATAGCTGGGGAGATTTCAGTGAATTATTCAATCAACTAAATTGGCTAGTTCTGACTAAAATTTAAAACAGAATGGGAGAAGGACGGGAAATTGCCGTTCCTAGACGTACTAATCATGAGAGAACAGAATCCGTTCACAGTATACGGGAAACCTACTTTCGCTGTTTTATATATTCATTTCTTAAGTTACCAAGATGCATTCGTAAAGATCATGATCGGGTGCAACCTATTCCTCAGGGGGCTTAGAATATGTTCAAATGGATAAAGAATTCAACACGACCCACCAATACCTAATGCAACTGCTTTACCCACCATACATTATCGAGGAGGCTATAAATAAAGTGATTACAATATACCTACTATAGAGGTCCAACTCCCAATAGACAAATAGACTTCAGTAGTAAAATAAAAATTCCGTACGATGAAAACATCCAAAAAGCCACAGAGCACCTCAGGTCGAATAATCCTTCATTTTCCATTATCCCAAAATATATCGGGAACTCGCTCATTAACGTACACCTAAATAAAAGAGGAGAAGCTGGAGTTTACAAGATACCGTGTAGCAATTGTAATAGTAATGAGATTTACGTTGGGGAAACCGATAGATCGGTAGATTCATCTCGCAAAGATTAGCAGAGCACGAAAGATCAGTACGTTATGCATCAGAGAATATACATATTAGGGACATTGGCCATACTATGAACTGGAGTGGGGCGGAGCTGGTTTTCAATAGTAGCTGTCTGTACAAAAGGAAGATGCTGGAATCTACTATCATCACTGGGAATCGGATGACATCGTCAAACTAATCCTTAGGCCGCTCCTCAAGCAGGTGTCCAAGAACATCCGACCGCCAGACGGGAGTCAGTGAGGCCAAAATTCATCAGAGAATAATAGATTTTAATTTCTACCCTTCCTTGGTCACCAATAGAGACTTACTGCCACACCTACATATGTTTTTGTATATATACTCTTGTAAGACATCCCATGTCCATATCTTACCAGTGATCAGGAGCACAGGAGGTGCTCGAAATTTATGGTTGCAACGTTAAAATAGATTTTTATGGGCCTTTTATCTTCACATTATACCGTTAAGTAGTTATATAGATAACCATGGTATAATATATACTATAAATATATATCTATATATATATATATATCTATATATATTATATATATATATGAATAACTTGATCACGAAGTATATAAAACGTGATGCTATGTATAAATAAAGGTTTTTTGCCACGAAGGAAAAAATGAAAAAGCGAGATAGCCAAGTACTTTCGGTCCTGTTCGGACCTTTTACTGAGGCAAAGGGTCCGAACAGGACCGAAAGTACTTGGCTATCTCGCTTTTTCATTTTTTCCTTTGTGGCAAAAAACCTTTATATACATATATATATATATATATATATATATATATATATATATATATATATAATATATATATACTAATATAAGCAATGGTCTCACTATTATGAATGGTATGCTAATATGTGTACGGCAAAAACTTTGGTTCTATGTATGTAGCAACATTGTAGCATGAATTGAAATTGAAAATGCCTCCCTTCAAATAGGTTATTGTCACAAACTGGTTCAGTGTTTTTCACAAGATTTCCCAAGCACACTGAGATGATGTTTTCGAAAATATTTTTATCCCCAAACTTAAAGAAACCTGTGACTGACTTTTCAGGGTACTGATTAGCTCATCTGCTTAAATGCATGCTTTTGATACGTATGTATATAATGTAAGAAAATGGGAATATTAAATAAAACTGTATTTCTTTCCTTTAGTTTTTATTCCATTTATACATAATATTTGACACATTAATCACTCGAACTTCCGAGTTACCAAGTGATGCTATTTTGGATAATGGCAGCAATATAATAAATGCAGTGCATATCCAAATAATATGCGACAAAACACTTAGCACAAACACATAAACTAGCAGAGAAATAGCCCAGCGTGACCTCTCAGTAGTGAGGACCGATGCACACTGTGTTTTGTGTGGTCCTAGAGCCAGTTTGAGCCTGCCAAACCACTGCTCTAGAAACTTGCTGTGCTAAATGATGGCCTTGTTCTTTATAAATATTGTATATTTAGGAAAATACTAATAATGATTAAATTATTAATTCCACATTCCACCCCCTGGGACAGAAATACAATTACTTCACTTAGTATTTAATATCACTTTTGACATCAAACTCGTCAATTACTCCCATCAAATAGGCTATTCCTTGTCACAGAAGACCACTCAAATGTACATTATCCCTGATATGTGTTAATTGTATTAATTTATTATCGACCTGACATCAAAGCGTTGAAATCTTTGACACAAAATTTTCGCTACAAATTTCGCAAACCAATCAGTCACAACGCTTAGTCTTCCATAGGACGGGGACGGCCTAGATTCAAACAAAAGTACCGTAATATAGCATACATAATGGTCACCAAATCAACGTACGCTCTTCAGTGAAGTATATTGTATGTACTACCTCTGCTCTGACATTCTAACCCCAATCTCCATTCGGCCCAAAGGAGGTAGAAATCTGCCGCGTCAGCTCATCGTCACTCAAATCAAATTTGAATCCGTCCCTGCAACCCTTCTCGTTATGGCCATGGCGGAGGAAGAGAGGCCACTAGGCCGAACCGTTAGGCGTCAGAACTTCTCACTTGTTAGCGTTGTTATGCAGATGCATCGTTATTAAAACTTGCACCGCGATCACGAGCCTTTTCAAGAGTCATTTGCAACGGGGTTAATGTGCCTCTGTACTGTTTAGGTTCGTTGTAGAGTTAACGCCTCCCCGCCAGTTTAGTGTAACTTCGGTGTAATTGGGTGACGCCTGCTACCTTCTTTTGAGGGGACAGTCGAGTGACGCTGGCATTTGGATAATTAGAAAGAAAGATGAAATAGCCGCGATGATTATATTGCTTTATCCGCCAGATGGCCGGTAATTCGTTATTTTTATTCCTCGTTCTTTACGTTGAGATAGTTTATCAATCGTCTGAGAAACAATGGATTAGAATATATGTCTGAGAGAGTCGGATAAAATCTTTATCTACAAGAAAAAAAAACGACAGAAAAATAGGATTCACAAGTTTTCGTAATTGGTTCTTTTTGTCATTGACCCTCAGCTTGAGGGGGACCGGAAACAACCAGTTAGACTTGCCCGTCAAGTAACGGGCGTTTATTAACGGTCGGGAACAATCTGGCAACTTTATCATTTTAGCCAGAAATGGGTTCTGGAATTCGGGGTTCCACTCTGTTGCTGACACAGCCGTGACCGTGTCTAGGACGTCTATTGCAGCTAAACTGTTATGATAAAACTTATAACGCTAACTGTTATTACGCTTGACGGTCATGAGAAACAAAATTTCACGTAGGAAAAAACAGTCGGCGCTTACAAGTATATTATTATTTTATTCTTTTAATTTTTATTTTATTATTTTGCATTTTTATTTTTTTATTTTTTATTATTTTGATTTTGATTTTGATATTTTATTATTTTTATTTTTATTATAATTTTATTTTATTTCAATTGTTAATATTTTTTTTATTTTACTTTTATTTGTATTTGTATTCTATATATACAATCATACGTTCAGTGAAATTTTATGAGATTACAAATTCCCCAGCTCATTCAAAATTATAACTATTCACAAATATGTACGATGACATGAGTAGGAATTAGTAGTCATGGTAGCAGAGGAGTTGGGGAGGGGGGGGGCGTTGGGTGCCCACGAGGCGCAGAAAAATAAAGAAGTAATTCCTTACTGCGATTCTCTTGATATCCCTATATATCATCTGCTAATGATATATCCATATCTCCAATCTGTATTCATTCTCTTCATTAAGATTTATTTCATTATTCCTATCTATTCAGCTTAAGTTTCTCCCATTTGATGTCTTTTCCATCTTTCTTTAGTCATTTCGCTATACTGAGTATTCTTTGGAAGCTTGAATTTCAAGGCAATGGCCCTTTGGTGGGCTTGTTCCATATGAATATGGTTCATCTTCCGAATATAATAATAATAATCTGCTTAGTATAAATTATACTTTCATTCTAAGAAGAATTCGTCTTCTTTGCATCTCTGTCTACCGCTCATCTCCTTGCCTGGTTCTACTAGGTCTTGAAGCCTTTCTTCTGCTTCTCTTTGATTGCAAAACTGTCTCGTCCTCTGTATCGCCGCCTGCCTATCACATTGCATATGTCTTATGGTGCTTTTTTGTATGCCTTCTTTCTGCAATTTCCATCAAAACCTTTTGCTTATATCCCTGTCACTTTTTGGGTCCTTTTAGGATTATAATAATAGTCATTAGTGTTGTTTCTGCTGCTGTCAGAATTCCAATCATTCCGTTTAAACGCGAGTATTATTGTTTTGTAAGAAAAACATATTTTCAAGTGCTTTGCCTTAAACATTATCTTCTAATCCCAGTTCTTAGTGTTTAATCTTGGAATTCATGCTTTGCTACCTCTCACAAAAAAATGAGCTCTCTCTCTCTCTCTCTCTCTCGTAATCCCCTTATCACTGGCAGGATATATGAATATCGTCACCCATCATATAGTTTCTTTTCATAGTTCTGTTATTTTTAGTTTATCATCTATAGATGTTTTCTTTCCCGCTTCTCCTCTTCCGTAACGCTGACTGAAACCATTTACTGTTGCAGACTACCCAACAGGTAAAATGAAACTAAACAGAGTGCGTAATGTTTATTTTTAATGCCGTTGTTGTACTTGCAAGACACTAGCAAAGATAATTGTATCAATAAACAGTATTTCTTGTAATCGTAACGTTCGTGTTAAAGAAAACTTACACAGATCAGAAAGCGCTGAATAGCGAATACATAATTAATGACACAGAATGTTATTGATTAAATATGTAGGTTTTTATCCCATTATAAAACCACTTATTTCTTTGACTGCTGTCTTGGATTAACGTGGGTGGCTGCTTCGTATTTGAAGGAGTGTGTTCTCAGGTCCAACGAAATTTGTAAACGATACATTTACATAAATCTGTTTTCATTGCTATTAAATATTGTATCGTTATTCATATTCCATTTTTCCCATCTTATCTCAAGAAGTAATTTTTTAAAGAAATTAGACAGTGTTTCCTAATTCCTTGACCCAACGTTCAAAGGTTTTTACTATACTTGCTCGTCTTAGCGGTCGGTTTTAAACGATTGCGTATTATTTAACAGGGAAATAGTGCAACTTAGATTTGCAGTGAATCACTATAGTAAAGTTATGTATTACCCACTAAGAAAATGATCAGAGGGAAAAATAAGAAAATGATCAGAGGGAAAAATTGTGTTCATTCTCAAGAAGGTTGCAAAAATCCACTTCACACTTAATCAATCAAATTGTTATGTTTCCTTCACAAAGCTGAAAGCTAGAAAAAACGCTTGTTCCAGTGGTGTTAACAAATGAAAACACTTTTTTTTTTACGAATTACGTAATATATCTTTATGAAAAAAATCCTCATTGCATTGTTTTATGTTCATTATCACATATTATTAGATTCAATCAGAAAGTACCCATGCCACTCTTGTTTGAAGTGCTCAATACTGTCATAGTTTTTAGATTTACTGAAAGGATTCACAGATGTGAGATAATGTCTGGTTTTGCTTGAGAAATCCCCGTCATCAGTATTCACTATCGTCTTTGGGACGTCTTTGGTGACTGGATTAGTTAACGCCTCGACTTCTACAGCCATGGACAACCTGTCAAGCTGAGAAAGCAGTTCTATAAAACTCGGAGAAACATCCCGACGTTTCTTTGTGTTGTTGTTTTCGTTGCTGTTGTTGTTATTGTTATTGTTATTGTTGTTATTGTTATTATTGTTGTTATTGTTGTTGTTAATGTTATTTATGACGTTGATGATTGCGTTGAACACCACCAAAAGGAAATTCAGAAGACTGAAGACAGAGGAACTTCTCTGGCTAATGTGGCGGGTTTTGGTGGACGCTAACGCTCTTCCGCTACCCGCTCTGAAAAAGGAATCGGAGTGTTGTTTCTCTTTATCAGGTTCCACCGATCTCTTCTTCTTCTTCCTATCTCTTTCCTTATTGCGGCAGTGCTTCTCACCGTTATCCAGGTCTTTATATCCGTTGTCATAGCCCTCGCAGTTGACAAAATCATCAGGAGAATCAAGCATTTCCGTGGAAGAGAGTGACCTGGAAAGACTCTTACCATTCATGTTCACATTTTCGTTGAGATTGTTGTTATTGTTGTTATTATTATTGTTATTGTTATTGTTGATGTTGATGTTCTGGTTGATCAAGAGGAAGCTGTTCAGCAACAGCATAAGAAAACTTAGAAACCCAAACAGAGGGAAAGCTCTTTTGGTTCTGGAGTGCAATCTTTTCTTTGACGAATTTCTGCTCACTGTACTTCCTCTCATATGCGCCTGCTTTTCAGGGGGCGTCTGTCCCATCTGCTCCAGAAGGCTGAAAAAAGCGGACGTTGGATTTTCAAAAGCGTTTTCATCTGAGGGAGGTCCTTCAGTCCATGAATTGTTCACTAAGATCTGGGTGACTAACTCTTCGATGAAAGATTGGAGTCCTTTTACCGGATGCAAATCGACTTGACCAGTGGTTGTTGTCTTATGCTGTGGCTGTTCGACTATCATATTATCAGTGTCTGGTTTCCAGTTAAAAGCGGCACCTGATTTAGCGAAGTCGCCTCCTTCATCAGCATTTTCGAAGCTCAAAATGTCCGTTCGGAAATCACTCTTGAATCGGGGCGTTTTCCTTAGTACGATCCCACCATCAGCGTCTAGACAATTCGTCACCACAACAAGAATACAAATGAAATTAGGGAATACCCTGGTCCACATATCGAAAGGCAACTGGAGTATCACTCGAGAAGGAGAACTGAAACTGCCGGAGGAACATGTACCAAGGACGCAGTCCCTCTCGCTCAAGTAGCAATTATCAAGTGGGAGGAGCGAAGGTTCCTTTTATTGCGCACTGTGGGCTCACAAACAAAAGCCAGTGGTCGAGCTGACGGTGAGTCTAGCGCCTTTGTGGAAAGTGTTACCGTTTTCCTTTTTTTTTTTTTTTTTTTTTTTATTTTTTTTTTTTTTTTTTTTTTTTTTTTTTTTTTTTTTTTTTTTTTTGCAGCAGATGCATATACGTATTTGTACGTGCACAGAGTTGTTTTAGTACAGTTTGTGTGTTGCCCTTCTGTCTTGGTTATTCTTACTGATTTACATACATACATATGCACTTTCCCACACAGAGACCCGTGTATACATCATACATATTAATATATAATAATAATATAATATATTATATATTATTAATATATGTCCGTGTGTGTTTGTTGTGTAATAAATATAAATATTAATTACATATGTATATATATATATATATATATATATATATATATATATATATATATTATATTATTATATAATATTATAATTAATATTAAAATCAGTGCTTGAATGAAGAGCATATTATTTAGTCCGATTTCTACGGAACTCTTTTATTGCTGATATATATAATTATATATATATGATTTGAATAACACTGCCTATTTACTATTTCCATCGGTATTTTTTAATTCTCTATTTCCTTCAGTTATATTAATTAATTTCCATATAGGCATCCCATTCATCAACTGCTTGTCGTAGTAATTTAAAATCGCTGTCTCTTCCATATTAATTCGAAGTCACTTTAAACCACAGTAATTAGTACTCAGAGAAGCTGGACTGAGGATGGAAAAGTCTGACTGACAGGTAGACGGAGAAAACGATTGAAATGTCAGAGTATTTAGGTTTTAGTGTTAAGTCTAGGTGTTAACGGACTAGGTGAGTTTACGCTAAACAGTTGCTAGTTGCCGTATATTTCTGGAACTAGAGCCTTGCAACATACGCGGGTCTCTCTCTCTCTCTCTCTCTCTCTCTCTCTCTCTCTCTCTCTCTCTCTCTCTCATCACGAGTGTGTAGTGTAGGCTCCAACTTAGATAGGTAAGATAAATATCATAAAGTCCTTAGTCACGGTAACGTCTTTAAATATATATTATATATATATATAGTATATATATATATATATAAATATATATATATATGATAGATAGATAGATAGTATACATATATATAATATATGTGTGTGTATGTACGTGTTTATGGAAAATATACATACTCACCTATAGGAAAAAGTAAATATTTAAAGTATCGCCTTTGGACACTGACAGGAAAGACACCTCAACCAAACCGTACCCATTCCGTGTGAAGAAAAAGATACCAAGAGAGAAACAAAACATTGTTCATATATTATTCCTCCTGGACGACAAACCCTCATGTCAGGATGTAAGGCAGCGAGTTCCAGAGTTCAAAAATAAATTAAACGACCGACCAAGGAAGGTGATGATGCTTTCCGCCTTTTCATTCCCAGACACTTAACAGTTGACCTTCCATACCTAGCTGTATGTACTCATAGGCCTAGCTTATAGTAACGACCCAAGAACTCTCGTGATAATTAGCTATATACAGATCTAAAATATAATTAAATATTCTGCGAAATCTATAGATTTCCTTTCCCTAAACATATCTCTAAATATAATTAAATATTCTTTGAAATCTGTAGGTTTCCTTGACACATGTGATGAAAATTATAATTTATGGGTGCAATGCCACTGTGAAATTTACCATAATTTATAGCAACTACGTACTATAACGGATCTATCTTAAATCAACAGGTTTCCAGTAACTGAAATAGATGCGCAATAAACTAAAAACCCCTTAATCAATGTTACCTTCCAAGTTGCAACAGCCACTTTGAATTATCTCGGACCTTCGTCAATGAGTCTAAATCGAAATCGAAGAAGGGCAAGGAATCGAGACTCGAATTAGGCCTAATACTACGTCCATTATCGTTGTTGTTGTTATTGTTGTTGTTGTTATTGTTATCATTGTTGTTGTTGTTGTTGTTGTTATTGTTGTTGTTGATGTTGATATTCTGTATGATGAGGAGAATGCTGTTTAGAAGGAGCATGAGGAAAGAGAGAAACCCGAACAGAGGAAAGACACGACCCGTGACTGCGTTCTCATCCTTGTGACGCTTCTCCTGGATGGCGCCCAAGAGCGTCACAGTGACGTCAGCTGCTACGCCTAAAACTTTTGACAAGGGAGGACCCGTTCTTGAGTCAGCATCCTTTACACTCGGAGTTTTGTTCAGACTTTCCAATGTCGAATTTTTGTGTGTAGAAATTGAAGGTTTTCTGCTCTTGATAACATCCTCCTTACGAGGACTCTCTTCCAAAGAAGTCAAGTTCAAATCCTCATGTGATGTATATTTAATCAGAGAAACTGAAGGATTTCCATAACTCACAGAGGCATCCTGACTTGAATCATCCTCTAGTTGGGGCTTTACAGGTTCCATAAATCCATTTTGAGCTGATAGACCAAAATCATGTCCAGGGAATGAACTGAAAACTTTGAAGGCACCTAGACCACCTAGAGGGATTCTGGATACATCTTGAGACGGAGGATAATCAGGAATGGCTGGCAGTCTCTGGCTGACATATTGAGGCACTTGATAATTATCTTTCCGAGCTGAGATGTGTGAACTTTTCATTATAATGGTGATGAAGGTCGCGGCCCTAAGCCATTGCCTGCAAATAAAGTGAGTCCTGTTAGGATTCAGTAGATGAACAGGTTAATGAATTACACCAGCTTTATACAGCTGTTATTTATTTATACATTTTTTATAGACTATTCAAACTGTACTAGGGCGGATTTATTGAGTTTACAAAGGATTTTCGTTTATAAGCATGTAGAAGATTGAAGGTAATAGAGGTAGACAAAGCAATTGTAAAATGAGGAATTTAGTGAAGAAAAACGTAATTGTTTGAAGTTCAGTTACAGAACAGAGGAGAAAGAGACATTTAGCAGTAAATGAGAAAGTAAAGTTATGAAGACAAAACTAAGATGGAAAAATTAGGATGTGAAGGAATCACTGGGCAGAATCAGAGGCAGGACTTGAGCGGGAAAACTAAGATGTGTTGGTTGGAGGGCAGAAACGCACAGGGAAAGGTTGTGAAGTCAATGGATTATGCAGAAAAAAGATGCAATAAGGATACATGCTAACTGAAGAGATCATAGTCCTTTATCACTGGACATGATATTTAAAGTTCTTGGTCTGGAGGATTTTTTTATTCAAGAGTAAATAGGTTTAATGTATGCATGAGAAGACTGATGGATATAACTATTGAGGATGTCAGAAGGGATAGCAAGAACAGGAAAAATGGCGCGCGCGCACGCACACACACACACACACACACACACACACACACACACATATATATATATATATATATATATATATATATATATATCTATATACTATTTTGAATATTGTAGAAGAATGTCATTGCTTCCTATGCAGAAGGTGAATAATGGGGTTCCCATTTGAGAAAGTAAGAACATAACAAATCGGTTAATTACTAAAGGCCAGGCAATGTTGGTGAAAATGAGCTTTAGAGCATCAAGTGTTTATGGTGAAACAATTGGAAGATGATAAGTTTGAAGTGAAAATCAGTGTGGCATAATGATTTTGGGACTAATAGCTCCAACTTGATATTTCACTTGCATGCAACATCCACACTCCTTTTCAAATCCAGCCTTAGCTTCCTTAGATACTACAGGTTTCATCCTTGTCTTTCTTCGCCTTCGTAGCTTCAAGTACCTTGTGGTTCAGCTCTCCCCTCATTCTACCATTATCTGTCATATTTACTCTAAAATACTTTCATGAATCAATGGCTTTCAAACTTCCACCATTCATATTTACTATTTACATCCTAAGCAACTGTTGTCTTTCCTGCTCTAATGCAGCATATTGTTGTGCAAACGGGCAATTTTCGTGTTTTTTTATGATACAATTCCGAAAAAATCTGTAGTTCTCCGTGAAATTTCAATTTTGTGAAATAATCACAATTATAAAGAATGAAAGATTGTGGACAAGAGCAAATACATCACTACATTAGATTTACTCTTTCTGGTTCCAGGTTTCAGCAACGATGAATTGTAAATTGTTAATTTACAGATTGCAAGTGCCATAAAAAAAATTTATTTACAGATTGCAATTGCCATAAAATGCTTTTTTTAATTTACAGATTGCAAGTGCCATAATTATTTGTTATTTACAGATTGCAAGTGCCATAATTTTTTAAGTTACAGATTGCAAGTGCCATAATTTTTTTTGCAAATTTACAGATTGCAAGTGCCATAATTTTTTTATTTACAGATTGCAATGCCATAATTTATTTGTTATTTTACAGATTGCAAGTGCTATAATTATTTACCTATTTACAGATTGAATACCTATTTTTTTTTATTTACAGATTGCGAGTGCCATAATTTTTTCTTGCAAATTTACAGATTGCAAGTGCCATAAAAGGTGTGTGTGTGTGTGTGTTTTTAAATCCACAGATTACAAGTGCCATAAAATGTAATACTTTTTTTATTTACAGACTACAAGTGCCATAAAAATTTTTGGTAAATTTACATATTCCAAGTGCCATAAAAATTGTGTGTTTTTTATTTACAGATTGCAAGTGCCATAAAAATGGGTCAATTTTTTGGGCAAATTTACAGATTGTAAGTGCCCTAAAATATGGTGCAGATTTTTTGTTATTATTAGTGAACTGTCCTACGAAAAGACGAGAAGAAATCAGCTAATATTAGACGAGACGAGTGCATACCTGGTCAGTCATCCTTCTTAGTGCACCTGAATGATTATTTCTTTAGATTCTAATGATAAATAAATCGTCTGGCTCTGAGGTTCTCAGAAGAGGTACTGAGCTCTCTGACGTCTAGTCTTGCGCTCCTACCCATCCCCCCACCACCTCCTCCTCCCCCTCCTCCGTTCATGATCACGTTGTTGTTCTGGTTATTGTTGTTGTTGTTGTTATTGTTATTGTTGTTGTTATTGTTATTATTGTTGTTGTTGTTGTTGATGTTGTTGACGACGTTGATGATGGCGTTGAAGACCACCAGGAGGAAGTTGAGGATGCTGAATGTCGAGCTGGCCGCTTGGCCGTAGCCCGAATCCTTCTTGGAGATCCTGTGGTCTGGTGGACGCGCAGTCCGGAGGGTCGTAAGTGACGTGGTTGCAAAGGTCGTGGCGTCGTCAGTCGTCAGTGGAAAGGAACCGCCGGCATCAGTCGGTTCTCCGAAGTTAAAATCGTCCTGGGTTTTCAATTCACTTCTGCTAATTTCACTGTCATTCGAACTCTTTGGGTATACTTGAATTACTTCGAGAGATTGCCTCCTATTGTCGTTGGGAATATCTCTCTTAATTCTAAGTGGATTGTCCAACTCCTTTGAGGCATAAGCGAAATAATCGTTTGCAGTATCTCCTTGAGTTGCCATTATTTCGTTATTCTGCACTGTGCTTCCTTCGTCTGCCATATATCCTTGAACGGCCACTATTCCATTATTCTGCACTGTGCTTCCTTCGTCTGCCATATCTCCTTGAACTGCCACTGTTCCATTACTTAGCACTGTGGTTCCTTCATTATTTGCAACAATCTTCTCCAAACTTGACATGATAGTTTCTTTAAGATATGGCATTGCCCTCCCTCCATGGCCTGGAATATCTGGAAATAAATTCTGATTGAGATTTGGAATTAAATTCTTTTCAAGGTCGTGGATTGTTTTTTCAACATCCGGAACTATAGTCTTCTCAACAGTTGAAACTATAGTTTCCTCAAGGTCTGGAATGATCTTTTCTAAGCCGGGAATGATAGTCTTTTTAAGATCCGGAACCGCCTTTGCTCCAGGAGCTGGAAATATGGTCTTGACAACATTCGGAATGAAAGTCTTCTCAAGATCTGGAATGATTGCCTTTTCAAGATTCTGGATTGTCTTTTCAAAATCTGGGACTATTGTATTTTCAACGCTTGAAATTATAGTCCCCTCCAGATTTGGAATGATCTTTTCGAAGCTTGGAATGAGAGATTTTTTAAGATATGGAATTGTTATTTTTAAAAAACTTGGAGCAGTTGTTGTTTGGACGTCTGGAAATGTGGTGCGTCTTAAGCCTTGATTTGTATTTCTCATATCTAGGTTTGCTTTGGTGCGAGAATAATCATATGATGGAATATTGTTATTAATAAACTGGGCCTCCTCAAGGTATATCCCTGGAAAGCTGTCATTCTCCACCTGGTTAGATGTGCCTTTGCTATCCGAAGAAATTAAGTAAGGGGGCCTTTGGTCGATTTGGGCAAATGTTGAAGTCTTTGGACTTACCAAGCCACAGTTAGCTCTTGAAATGAAAACTAACATGAAAGAATAAACGAAGATCACATTCTGTTTCACTGACCTTGTCATTTTTGCAATCGTGAATGCAGAGCAGAGCGATGATACTTTTCAGTTAACGAGATTGTACATCGACGACGACGTTGAATGGCTTCTGCTGAATGACTTTTCATAAAGACACTGGCAGCGAGTTTCCAGTCACTTCACTTTGTTACTTTCGTTTCAATTTCGCCTCTACAGAGTCCGTTGAATTTCCAGACACATCCTTTCACGAGCATTCTTTACGACGCCAGAGAACCCTTAATCAATCAGTCAGTCATTCAGCAGAGTCTAAACTCAGAAGTCTGCGTTTCACCCATGAAACGACACAGAACTGACTGAGGTGGGTGCTACTTCCAAGGTTCCCAGGGTCGATCTGACGATGGTAGGCGCCGCTTCTCCGGAGTGCAGAGCGTTTTGCAAAGTCATCGCCTTTCAAGAGGCACCGTAACGGAATATTACCAGGCGTGTGATCGCATAGGTTGTGGCAGAATCCCCTTCGTAGTGGAACTAAAAGTCTTTGGGACGGATGAGACAAAACCAGGATTCTTTCGACTAAATTTTGAACATGAGACGAAGAGCCGTTTTCGACCGCCTTAGCAATGGAACCTTACACACACACACACACACACACACACACACACACATCTATATGATATGGTCTTTATAACATTCGGAATGAAAGCCTTTTCAGAATATGGGACTATAGTATTTTCGACGCTTGAATTATAGTTATAGTGTTATAGTATGTGCGTGTGTCATTTTCTTCCATTTCGAGGACAAATAATAAACAAGGTCATGACCACTCGCATTTAGGATGCAAAAGGTTAAAAACCTTATTTTCTGCTTTTGAAATGAAATGTCATAGGATTTGGAATAAGAGGAGGACATTTGAATATGTGACCGTATCAAGAACGAACGATTTAAAACAGGTTTTATTTGATTTGATTTAAAGACGCCAAATACGAGGCTAAAAGAAGAAGAGGAATTTGTTACACATGAAAGGAATAAATGCAAGAAAACTTTGAGGTATTGTAATATACAATGATCAGCTTTTAGGTCAGAAATAGGACGAACTGAGACAATCGTGCAAAAGTATCAGGCATTTTTATCAAGAAAAGATGGTAATATAATTTTTTTCCTCGTAACTGGTATTTTTGAATTTGTGCCTGTTAGTTAGGTTCATTAAACAAGGGGTTAACCAAACGTAAATCTATTCTTGTCCACCGTTACACGGAAAAAAATTAAAGAGTATAAACCGTATGTCTATTCTTAATCTGTAGGAACTAATTAAGAATTTTTGATTCAGTATAAAAAAACAATTATATTCTAGAAGAATTTATTTTTATAAGCATAATATGACAATGATACATTCTTTGCTAAAGCAGCCTTTAAAATTTTGTTTTCTTCGGGGAGATTAACTGGTCAATCGCATATCCGTTCAGTCATTCGCATCCTTAATCAACTGACTTCTGTCCACTAGAAATACGTCAGGTTACCATTTTCTGTTATTGTCACGTTTCCTTCATATTAGGTTCGAGTCAATACAATTTATTTATTATTTTTTCATGAAGAATTCTCTTGTAAAATGTTCGGCCCACAGAAAATGGGATGCACTTGAGAAACATGGTAAATCTTGGATCACTTTGTTATCCAGTCAACTAGTGAACATTGATACTTAGATTCACAGCTTCCACCCTTTAAACCCAGCATCCTTGCATCTCTGAGCAATGAGGGAGGGAAGTAAGAGTCTACAGCAGCTCTGGTAGATAATCTGTAAAAAAAAGAAAAGCCAAGTTGTGACTGGACACACAAGCAGAATTTCGTAAGTGTCAAAATTACCTGAAATGTTAAATTCTGATTCCACGCCTCACTAGAACATGGAACCTTTTGTCATGACCATGGATTCTTGTATCTGCAGTTCATGACAGTTTAAGAGACGTTTGCCAGAGGTTACAGACAAGTTTGATTGACATCTTTTGTGTTTAGGTTTTTCTTAAAAATATGAAAAAAAAGCGCCTGTATTTGTGAGGAGGAAATTTATATATACTGAATTTTTAAAAGAAAGTAACCACGACTTCTCACATAATCACAAAGAACTCACATTAGGAAAGGTCATTTCAAACAGCAATGAAACAGTGTTCATCATGATTCTTACCCAGAGAAGCTCTGGAGAAAATAGTCAAGTTCCGAAGCAGAAGAGGCAGTTGCAGCAGCAACTCTGGATGTCTCGCAGATGACTCTAGGAGCGCAGGAGACCAGAGACCTTGGCAAGTGGAAGCTCTTCTGGGCGGCCGCCCTCCTCTTGGCAAGACGTTTGGACTTCCAAGAGCAAGAGCAGCGTTTAGTCGAGTTATTAGACCTAGACCCGAAAGCCCGACCAACAATCATGTTGTTGTTGGTGTTGGAGTCCATGTTGCTGCTGACGTTCTCGTTATTGACGTTGTCGTTGTTGTTGTTCTCGTTATTGTTGTTGTTGTTATTGTTGCTGTTCACGTTGGCCACGGCGTTGATCAAGACGTTGGCAGTCACTACGCTGAAGGTGAGGAGAGCAAAGACGTTGCTCCCACCGCCTCCTGAAGGAGAGGAAGGGGCGGGACAAGGGTCCAGTTCGTGCACTGAGCCGTCGTCCTTCAGCGGCATGTACTGGTATCGGTTGTTGTTGGCTTCAGCCACCATGAAAGGAGTGTGGGCGGTGGTGGAAGGTGGTCTTCCTAGGAGTCGAATCGGCAAGTACCGTCTAGGTCTATGGTTTACGCCAATGTCATTGCCCATCTTATTGTTAATTCTAGTTTGGTTACTTCCCTCCACTGCTTCATGCGCAGTTTCCTCGGAAAAAACGCTAATAAAGGTATTTGAGATCACTGATTTTATTAAACTGTCATTTTTACTCGAGTGAAACTGGTTAGAAATTACTTCTGAGTCGCAGAGCATAACGCAGAAGCACAATACCAATAGAGCAACAAAATGGGTCATCATTCTGAAATGAAAAGGTAAATTTCAATTCCCAAATGCAGTGATATTCGTTTTGAAGTAAAATGTGCATTTTGAATAGAGCCACGGCTTGACCTTAATAATCAATCAATAGAAGTGGCACTGAAGTAATGCTTGCAATAAACTATTTTCAGTAGAATAAAATACATTTAATAAATGCAACACATAACTAAACAAGTGACAATTAATGTAACACAAAAAGCATACTCTCCAGACTGCGGTCGATAATAATCGATAATTGAATATAGATATATACCCTGTTTACAAAGTTAAAAGTACTAAAGTCACTATTAGGTATATTAAATACACAAGAGACAAACGTCCTTACGCAGTGCTGTAGAAAAAGGCTTCTTACAACAGAACAGGTCACAGTTAATAAATGTAGCATGTAATCAAATAAATTGCACTTAAATTGTAGCACAAGTTATACAGTGTTTTCCAGACTGCACTCGATGAACGACAATTAAATTTCGATATGCACTATTTGCACAAATACACAAGTGACAGATTTCTTTACACAGTGTTGTACATTGCAGCTTCAGAAGTAACACTCAAGCTCGCGTATGATATAACTGTACTCCTCCCCTTTAGAGCTGCAGTAAGAAGGGAAAAATGGAAAGAAGAAGAAGAAGATTATAACACCACCTGTTTATGTCACGTTTCTCAGTAGAGGCGGAGTCTGGGTCAACTACCAGCTGGCCAACTCTTCGGTGAAGTTTTGCAAACAGTATTGTACTAGGTCTAGGTACGTGGAAGAGCTCTCTCTCTCTCTCTCTCTCTCTCTCTCTCTCTCTCTCTCTCTCTCTCTCTCTCTCATGTGGGGGAGGAGGAGGAGGAGGCGTGAACTTCACGCCAGCTCCTTTGAATATGAGACTAACGGTACAAGGAGATACGGTCAAATCCACTTAGTCGCAAGTGATTGTCGAGACTCATTAGTGCCCTTATGGCTAAAGTGTTAAATTCGTCACTTCGTTCCCATGCTTATAATTCTGGGTAAAGAGGAATTAACATATATTTCTCGTGGTTAAGTCTGGCATCATTATTTTTTATCGTATGCTGTTAATGTCTTCCAAAAGAGCTTCGGGAATTCTGAAATTATCCTCTGTTTAAACGGCAATTTTGTCGTTGCCTGAGGAGAGAAGTTCATTGACATATTTCTTCTCTCTCTCTCTCTCTTCTCTCCTCTTCTCTCTCTCACTCTCTCTCTCTCTCTCGTAATGAAATAGCTTGCTCACATGACAGAAAATCACTGTTATTACATTTGCCATTCTCTCTCTCTCTCTCGTAATGAAATAGCTTGCACACATGACATAGAACCACAGAAAATCACTGTTATTAATCGATAATATGTAACTGCTGTACCAAATGAATTATATATATATATATATATATATATATATATATATATATATAATATATATATATATATATATATATCAAAAGGTGCGAACATGTAGACATCAGAGGGTTACCGAAACTCAGTAGAACAGTTAAGGAGTTTATTATGAGATACGTTTCGTGTCATCCTGACACATCATCAGTCTGTAATGTAAAATCAATTCACATTTATAAAAAAATATAATTATAGTTTACATGCTATTTAAAAGGAAAACATAAAATACTAAAGTTATTCATAAAAATACTAAAATTATTTACAAGGTGACATTAAAATTGTAGAAATTTAGGATTAAATAGGAATATTAACCTTAATAAAGCGAAGGACAAGAAAGGATGATGTGTCAGGATGACACGAAACGTATCTCATAATAAACTCCTTAACTGATCTACTGAGTTTCGGTAACCCTCTGATGTCTATATATATATATATATATATATATATATATATATATATATATATATATATATATATATATATATATATATATACTATGTCTCGTGGTTTATTAAGGTTTGGTCTATTTTGTTCATCAAGGTCTCCTTTCCTTTAAAACTTCGAGTTAGAATTTTAGATATTTATTCCCTCTTAATGTTGTTTATGCAGTTAGCTGTGTCTGTCACGACGCTCAAGTGAAATTAGACTCAGCAGTGATTCTTAAATGGTTGTAGGGGGTCAGTAATTCATCCTATAGATCTTGACAACAACGATAAAGATCAGGACTTTACAGTGGTTGAATTGATTGAGGGCTGAAGGACTGTAAAAGACGTGTAATTTTTGTATGAAATTATATATGTAAGGATATGATAATTCTGTGTAAACGAGTTTCGTGCTGTTATCAAAATGATCTTTTTGCTCATGCACGTGTACGGTAAATTCAAGCAAAATTTAGAAAGGGAAATGGAGCATTGAAAACTATGAAGGAAAAGTGAGAGTACAACTTGCCTTCAAAACGTTGTTATGGACTTTCGTACAACGAGTATGGGCACATGAGGTTATTTCAACATGTATTAGTTCTCATACGTGTAAGTGCTGTCATCTAAAGCAACAAAATATAGGGTAGCCTGTAAATATTACTCCCACTCTCTCTCTTTTCGTTTTTCTTAAACACCAAGGTTATAAAATTCAACTCTTTCACATTTCCATAACACGACTAATTCCAAGAGGCGGATCTTGCTGTTTCTTTGCTCATTGACCATTCTTCTCTCTGCTTTGCTTTTCATTATCGCTTCCTCGGGAGTAAGCCTACAAGACTACTTTTTTGTTGTTATTGTTGTTCTTGCTGTTGTTATTTTTGTTGGAGGGGTAGGAAAGGTCTAAGGAAAAGCCTAACAAGGCCTGAAAAAGGTGTTACAAATACAGGAATTTTAGGATAGCGTTTTTATCATTTATTAGAATGAAAATGTAAAAAATAAATAATGTCATGTTAAACAGTACAGAACAATTATTTCCCATAAAATATGGTGTATTGATTTTAATTTTCGTCGGTGAAACAACGCGCTATTTGACCGTAGATTTTAGCACGACCCCCGAGTGAGCTGGAGGTCGGATCACGCCATTTCTTTATTCCATTTGACCTAACTTAGAAGAAGCACTAAGTTGTTTCTCCGGTCGACTTTCAGATAAAGGAGAATGCTCACGACAGCTTAGTATCGAGGATGGATAACACAGGGCACTGGAAATGCCCACAGCCTGGGGTAACAGGATTCTCTGATCCATATTCCTTCTGTAACACGTAGCTCTTCCCTGCCCTTCTTATAAGAGAGTAGCTTGCCATTCTGAAATAGGAAATAAACCTCTTCATTATTATTGTATTTATTATCATTACTTTATGTAAGCTAGATTATTCACTGTTCAATTTTCCCTTGCTGTTCTGAGGAAATGTTTATACTTCCGATTTGTCCTATTCCAATAGTCGCTCTTATCTTGTAAT
This sequence comes from Macrobrachium nipponense, assembly GCF_015104395.2. NCBI lineage: Eukaryota > Metazoa > Arthropoda > Malacostraca > Decapoda > Palaemonidae > Macrobrachium > Macrobrachium nipponense. The sequence goes on from NC_087207.1 coordinate 77,774,788, forward strand.
ATAAGTCCTTAAGCACCTAAGAAGAGAGAGCCATTGGCGGTTATGTAATATATATCACTTAAGTAAGTCTTTTTTACCTTATATTCCAACTAAATTTGGGCTGTCCTCCCATCTTGGTCTTTCCAGAATAATTAAAGTAGAAAAATAATGTAAAGTAAATACGTATATAAAAGGGCCACAACTGGTATTGTCTTCAGTTACAGAATTTTGAATCGTTGTTCTATGTACTACTACAATAGTTTTTTTTCTGTATTATCATGAGTTTTACGTGTTCATTTTTAGTATTATGATAGTTAAACTTAATAATCATTAAAATAGATACTTTACGAAATATTAGATGACCTTTGAAGTCATACGGGCCCTGATAATAATAATAATAATAATAATAATAATAATAATAATAATAATAATAATAATAATAATAATAATAATAATAATAAATGAACTACCAAAACGAAAATGATTGATTCCGTAATAAGAAATCTCAACTGTAGAAAAGAGTGAAAGGTATTCATCAGCATTTCGATCAAAATACTTGCCTCATTATTCTCAAGAACATCAAGTTCACCCCACTGCTGTAATGCATTTCTAACTCTTGTTCACAGAAGAATCGTCGAATACAGAATCCCAACCAGTCCTCTTTATGACTCGTATTATTCATCTCATTTTCTGAGTCGAAAATCAAAGACAGTTTTTGAAAAAATGAACCGGAGTTTTTATTCTTGGTGGGTAAACGAGTCGCGCTCCTTTTGGTTTTGCAAGAGCAGCTATCTCTGGGCGATTTCGTCTTATTTTCCGTCAAGTTTTGGTTTCCTAAGGTAAGAACATACCCACCACTGTGATCACCGATCTCAAATGCCCCGTTTTCATACGAGTCTGAGCTCTGTGATTCGAAATGTCCAACTGCCCTGTGGGAGATGAACTCTCTCGGTTGCGTTTCATCAGACGAGAGGCTTCTTCTGCCTCCAAAGGATATTGTGTTGGGGCGTGAGGTCACAGGGCGTGCGTTGGTTAACGTAGGAAGTCCGTCACTTCCCAGATCTGCGTTGGCGTTGTGCTGACCTACATCGTTTATCCTGACGGGGACGACGTTTCTCACTGGGGCGTCCGCAGCTCCTCCAGCCCCATCACCAGCTGCATTCAGGTCGTTGTTATTGTTGTTGTTGTCGTTGTTATTGTTATTATTGTTATTGTTGTTGTTGTTGATGGCGTTGATGACATTCGCGACCGTCATGCTCAGAGACACCATCATCCCGAGGAAGCCGAAGACGGAGAACTTGGGTGTCGAGGGCGGCGATGGAGGACAGTACTCTTCGGTAACCTCGTTGGCGTATGAGTCTAAGGCTACGTAGTCGTACGCACGTTTCCGTCGAGGCTGTTGTGGCCCTTTGGAAATCGACATCGAATAAGGTGAACTGTTCTTAACTGTTCTTCGTGTCAACGTTGTTTCCGTAGCCGGGATACTTCCGAGATAATATCTTCCCGAGTTTCTGGAAAATATGTACCCCAAAGAGGAGGTAAAAATGTATCGGTAAATGTTCCTTTTCCGACCTGGTCGATTTGACTGATTTCGTTGTCTCCAGAGAACGTCAGATTGCTCCGGTTTAGACTGAAATATTCGATGTTATCCATGTTTTCGGTTTTGGATGTTTCACCAAGATGACCCACAGACTCCTTCCCACATCTCAGAATGAAAAGAACCCAAAGAAGGTCGTCTTCCGTGTCGTGGGCATCATCAGGCGTTCTGAAATGAAAAGTGGAAATTTATTATACAAAATGTCAATTTCTTAATTTACACGAAGTCTTTGTATTCCAGAAAACCAGCTTTTTAAATTTATGAGTACTCTGAAACATCAGAATATCATAACTTAACTCAGCAACCATTCTCTAAAACTTGCGAATATTCGTTTTAAATTCCCTAAATTTACACAAGTAGTCTTTTGAGCTATTGAAACATCGTCATATTCAAACAAATCGTTAACATTATAGTAAGTAGCTATTCAAGGTAATGTGCTATTTAGTCTACCTCACACTTCGTTTAGCCACAAGCGGCAGGAGTTATTGTCGGTATGTCTAGTCTTAAGGATACATCTAGTGTTAATGCAGCGTATTCCATTCTTACTTTTTATCTTAGCTGAAAGGCAGAACAACTTTTCATTAGACAAACCGAATCTTCAATTACACTACTGCCAATGGTTAATATCAATTGCAGCATGATGTCTGGTAAAAATTCGGCCTCTTATCCTTATCCTATTTCCTACACCAACTAATACTCTTTTGGTTTCTTCATTAATTTGTCGTTAGAATAAAAACAAATAACGGTACCAAGAGTATAGCCTCATCCATATTCTTCACTATATCCTAAGAGTCTAGAGTTTTGTTGACCGCAAAGATGAATGCAGTCAATGTTATTATCTAAATTTTATTATCTAAATCGTCAATGTTACTATTTTGTCATCATTTTTCATGGGGGGGGACGTGCCCAGGTGCCCGCCCCACCTGGATCCGCTAATGTTTGAATCATCCTTACACTGGATATACTCTGCTAACATTATCACGACAACTCCATCCTTTTTCCTTTATATTTTCACTTTTCTCAAGTTATTAGTTTCCTTACAACAAAGTTACTAACGTATAGATTCAATCATGGTAAAATCACCGATAGATTCTGATCAAATAAACAAACAAGTCAGTATCTTCATCAAGGTGCCTCACGCTTCACTGTCTACATTTCACTTTACGCAGACATTGATGTATAGTAAACCTGAAAACTTTTCTTGAAAGCTTACATCATCGTATAACAGTTCCCACTTCATAACTTACACATAAGCGAAAAACAGACGTGACTCGCGTGTAACGTCATCTCGTCTCCGAGATAGCGTAAGCTCCCTTTAACACAGTCAACTGGTTACTGAAGAAGACCGCACCGTAGACTGGGAATCTGGAACTTAGACATAGACTGATGAGAGAGAAGTACACCAGCACAACAGCTGGGAGTGTGTAACGGTTCTTGTGTTCAACTGACACAGTTGAAGGATTCGTTCAGTCTGCATGGCACAGAAACTCAAGGTGCGTTCAGTTTGCGTCGCATAAGGGGTTTGGAACAGTGTTCGGTTCCAACCCACAACCACAAGAGCTTAAGGTGCGTTCAGTTTACAGCGCATATTTTGTTAGAGGGTGGGAACCGGGGTGGGGTGCGGGCGGTGTTACGGGTTGGAAGTTGGGGTCCTGCATTACAAATCGTAACACCTGCATAATGCATACCCCTGATGAATTCGAAACACCCACATTTTGAGGTGAAATCAGCGACGTATTTTGCATACTCGAATCAAACCATATAAAAGAATATTTCAGTATTTTGAAGAACAGAAACATTCGTATTCATCGTAAAGACAGTAGTAGTTTTTATAAATCTTATCCGTTTTTCGAAGGATGAGAAAAGTTTAAAAAATTTAACAAGGTAAAACTTAGCTGAAATAACCGACTGAGCTCATATTAACCTGTGCAAATTATTTGAACAATATATGGAGCCAAAAATTGATTATGTAAAAGGAGTCATCACTGTTATGGTTGACACTATTATATATATATATATATATATATATATATATATATATATATATATATATATATATATATATATATATATATATATATATATATATATAACATTTATATAAATAAATTCTTTCAATGCAGAGAAATTTATAGTTTTTTTTTTTTTTTTAATTCAGTGATGTCATATTTCATATTTATCTTACTAATTCACTACTTTTGAGCAGTGGCGTCGTGAGGGTTGCTGGCGCCCGGGGGCAAAGTCTTTTATGGCGCCCCCCAAAAGGGGGGCGACCGTTGGGAGGGGGGACTATTTTCATTTGAGTGTGCTAATCTTGGCAGGAAATGTTTGCCTTCATTATTTTAGATATATTGTGTTGAAAAAAAAAAAACATTCTAATTTGCATAATAATATTCTGGAATGATAGAACACAAACCGAATTTGCAAACTGAAATAGTTTATTTTACATATAATAGATATTATTGTAAGTAATTAATCATTAGCCCTCATAAATAAATTCCAAAATGTTGATAAGATAACTAAAATGTAGATTATAGTAAAGCATCACAGTAACCAGTAACTCTTAATAACCAAAGACAAATGGCAAATTAAATAAATTTTACTAAAAAAGGAGTTAAATATTAGGGAATACAGGGAGCTAAGAAAATCACGATAATGTATCATTTGTTGTCAGCATAGAAGTTAATACTAAAAAAAATAGATTTTGTGGTAAAAACTTAATAATTATAATGCCTGAAAAGAAAACTAATAAGAACAAAATTGAAATAGTTCACTACGTATAAGCCTTACTTTTCTTTTAAAGAATGTTTAACGTGCGTCAAAATAATTAAAACAAAAAGATTAAACTGATGGATGCTTAGTATCAACCATATGCAAGGAAATAAAACGGTATAAAGGTATTAGAATGTAAAGATAATTAGACAGATATTGATAACAGAATACCTAAACAAAGAAAAGGATTGACAATGAATTGTACGACGTCATTAAGTATTGACGCACGTTACAATGTGTTTACAGTTTTATCTCACTAGCTTTTACAGTCCCAAATTTGTCTATCACGTCATCAAAGTTCATTTTGTTTGCGATCTCTTGCTCTACACTTAGTAAGTTGAAGCTGACAATCTCTCTTGCCCCATAGATGTTCGCAGATGCAACAAGATAAGTTTCAACTTACTAAATGATCGCCACAACTAGCAATTGATACTGCAATGGTCAGCAGTGATCTGAAGGGCAACTCGAAGGTTTAGTGATCAGAACATCATCTCGTGTTTTGCAATCTACAATTTCGCTGAATAGTTCCAAGCCATCGAAGTCAGTGTCATAGAAACTTGCCACATTAATGCACCTTTCTTTGATGTATGCTTCATTGGTTGTAGATAGGAACTCCTTAATATCCAAAAGAAAGCCAAACTTTGAATCCAAGTTATGCAATCTGATGAACCGTTCGCCCATTTCTTTATGCATTCTGTCAGTATACCTTTTAGCAGACGTTGCATCTCATTTTCTGCTGAGAGGCCTGCATTATCTCCAGTTTTACCAGGCATTTTTTTTCTTCATTTACATCGTCTGGCAATTCTCATATCCCAAGCGTGACAGAGCTCCTTTGCTTTATGAAAATGCAATGATAATTGTAGTCTGCAGTTCGTCATGCACAAAAAATGCTCACGAAAGAAAACGAAACACTAGATTGATGGGGGTAACTATCCAATATCTTTGCACTGAATCTCGGTCACGGAGCCACTTTTATTTTATAAGTACGTAATAAAATTTGATAGGATAGTAATTGACACATAATGATTACATTAATATATAATGAAAATTAAAGGAAGTCAATCTTCATTAAATATAAAATATGTATTGAAAACTCATAAATACTTAAAAATTCTAAGTTCCTGGTTTCGTCACCCCATTTCCCCCAAAATAGGTAGATGTCTTCACAACTTCAAGCTGGCGCCCCCTGAATGCTGCGCCCGGGGATAAATGTTCCTTTCAGCAGAGCGCCACCCCCCTCTCCCTCACAACGCCTCTGCTTTTGAGTGTAAAATGCAGAAGATATCCTCTCTGTCGTGACAAATTGAACCAAACATTTTAGTCACCCTTAACTTATTTTTTATAGAAAATGACTTCCTTTAGAATCAAAGAAATTATAGCATAGACTTGAATATAGTATAGACTTGGCTAAAATATCTCTCATCTTGCACACCTTTCGAGAAAGGGAGAAGATTTTAGTTTTATTGTTTGACATAAGTTTACGGTGATATTTACCTTAAGGGGGAGTTCTAATGCGTTTTTTTATTGGGAATGAAGGCGTACGAACGTTTATACCCGACTTAGTCTTCATGCCAGCTAGGATTATGTTTTCTTTTATTATTCGCTCATCTTCCTGTAGGCCGTCGTAATTTTATTTCTTGATAGAATGTCACTTCGTATTGCTTATCAAAATGCTCTTCATTTTGCCAATCTGATCACATTACCAACAGTCTAAGAATTTCGGGTGACCTTTCCAGTTTCCAACGATGTACTGAAATGCCATTCCTTCATCTTCAATCATTCTGCTTATAAAGTGTTTGAGTGCTGTATCTATATTAAATCCTGTGGAATACAAGGCGAATAAAAAAAAAATATCGGCTTTGTTCAGAAGAAAGGGTAGTAACTGAAATGTAACTCATTAATTATTATACACATAGAATTCACTTGTCTGTCTGTATGGCATTGCAGGAGATGACATTTGAGAGTCACTAAATGCAGTCAAAATCTCAAAACGAAAAAAAAAAAATTTGTGATTCTGCGTGATTAAACTGCAGAAGACGTTCGTGAAACCTTAGGCTATTCATAAAGATACGATCAGCTCACTTGGAAACTGTTCGCCATCCTAATCCTGTTAAGAATTTAGCTACTGAATGCAAGGTGGACGTAGGCAGGACAGTGGTTTACTTCAGATCAGAATAATAAGTAAAATAATCGTATAAGCGCAAACAATCGGCTTTCATTCACTGCGCCGTTTTAGAAGACGGAATTTGACAGGAACTAAAACCACAGTCTTCTGCACTGTCTCAGTGTACTACCTGATGAGAAAAAGTCAATAAGAAGAATTGAGAGAAGATTCTATATAAGTCAAATGCCGTTGAAACAGCCATAATATTCAACGCTACTGCCCTCAGAGAAGGCATCCTTCCTAATAATAATAATAATAATAATAATAATAATAATAATAATAATAATAATAATAATAATAATAATATCAACCCAATTGAAGGGGAAGACGGTCAGGTACTTGGAGGTCGTCATCCAGCAACTGATCACCACAACGACAGTAATCAACAGCCTGAGATTGGAGCTACAGAAGAAAAAAGGAAGAAATGGACAAAAAAAAAAAATAATAATAATAATAAGTGGGCTGCTAACGTTATAGTAACGGATACTTAAAATGCATTACATTTGGCAACATATAAATGTTTTATACACTTTTATGATAATAAATAAGTAGCCTGCTATTGCTATAATACAAAATGCTTAAAAAATGGGGTACATGTGGCAATATATTAATGATGTTTTAGCCTATACGCTTTTATATATCACTACTAATCACCTAGACTTTCTAAAAAAAAAAAAAACACTAAAAGATTAAATACATAATAGCAGCCCAGGGTATACCTTAATTGAAGGCCATGACATGGAAAAATTAGCTAAAAAAAAAAAAAAAAAAAAAGAAAAAAAAAAACGTCAAAACAGCGCCGGAGGTGTTTAAGGATAGGTTTCGTCACAATGACGACCAGAAAATAATAACCGAAAAATAACAACCAGAGAAAGTTCCCGCGTCTTGTTAATGACAGACATGTTGCCTTCGCTTCAAGACCAACACTGCCGCAATATTGCCTCGTGACCTTCCGTATTACAAATGAAGAGAGACTCATACAAGGAATATAAAGAATTATATTATTATTATTATTATATTATTATTGTTATTATTATTATTATTAATTATTATTATTATTATCATTATCATTATCATTATCATTATATTATCATTTCATTATCATTATCATTATCATTATCATTATTTTATTCAGAAATTAACCTAATTCATATGGAACAAACCCACCATAGGGACCATCAACATGTAGTTCTAGGCTTCCTAAGAATATAGTGTTTACATTATATATTATTATTATTATTATTATATTATTTATTATTATTATTATTAAGAAGATGCACGATAATCATATGGAATAAGCCAAGCAGAGGGACCATTGACTCGACATATATATATATATATATATATATATATATATATATATATATATATATATATATATATATATATATATATATATATACATACATACTACATACATTGCACACGCACACACATATGTGTGTGTTTTTGTGTGCGTGCATATTATACACACACACACACACACACACACACACATATATATATATATATATATATATATATATATATATATATATATATATATATATATATATATATATATATATATATATATATATATATATATATATATATATATATATATATATATATATATATATATATATATATATATATATATATAGTACTTATATAACAAAAAGTAAAATCAAAACTTCAATAGCATGTACCAATATATGAGTTCAGCCTGATGTGTACGTACGTATGTACATACATACATCTCAGAACGTCCCGAGGCTTCAGTGAATCCAACAGAAGGAGCCGAAGAAGTCCCTTTCCGTCGGAGCCAGGGAAGCTTCTTCAGCGGCACCTTGGAGACTCCTGGAGACGCGGCATTTTTGTCAGAACTAAGGTGTTATCTCTGATTATATCTCACCAGCAGACATGAAAATGTTGTTTGAACGCTTAATCAATTGTTGTTTGGACCTTTTAAAGGTTTATTTGTTTATAGTGATATTATTATCGGCATTCGTCCCAACGAATTATATTGACCGTCCTGACCCAAGCATCCGGAAGAATGAAGATGAGGCGCCTGACGACAATACAAGTCTGTTCAGAGAACCGAAGGAGACCATCGACGAAAAAGCTTGTGATGTTAAAATAGGACTACTGACAGGATGTGACGACGAGACGAAGAACGTCGAGTTCACTCTGGAGGAGACAAGCTGTGCTATTGTGGCTCCTGACGAACCAGAAGTGAACAAATCTGAGGAGATTTGTTACGACGAACTGAATTTCGACGACATCGTTACCTTGGAACTAAACAAAATCAGAGAAGCTGCCATCAGAGAGAATTTGAAAGGCTTGATAGAAAGGCGGCTTTCTTGGAAGTAGCACGACGAGAACTGTTCGAGTTGGAAGAAGCACGACAAGAACTGCGAGAATTGGAAGAAGCACGACAAGAACTGCTCAAGAAGGAAAAAGTTCTTGTTTGTCAAGAAAGAGAGGCCTTGAAGAAAGAGAGGATGGAAATTCATCAGCTAAAAGAGGCTCTCAGTGAAGACAGAGAGATCCTTAACAATGAGAAAATGTCTGTCGCCATGCAGAGACATGAGCTGGATAGAGAAAAGGATCTCTTTTACTGCCAAAAAAAAGTTTTCGATGAAGAAACTGAAGCCTTCAGTCGGGAAAAAATAGAACTCTTCATGGCCCAAGAAGAATTTAAGAGACAGAAACAAGCTTTCTGTGAGGAAAGGAAAGTCTTTTTACAGGCCAGAGAGGATATTTTGAAGATTGCAGAATCGCTTACCAAGGAACAAATGGTTCCTAAGAGTGAAGAACAAGGGTTTGAAGATGAAGTTCATATTGAAGAAAAAGAAGCTGACAACGAAATAGAAGAGGAAGTAAACACCAAGAGAGAAGACTTCACCAGAGAAAATATAGTTGGCAACGATATAGAAGAGGCAGTAAGCGATGCGAGAGAAGAAATAGCCTCTTTTAATAAAGGAAAAGAGGAAAAGGAATTAGAAGAGTTACGAAGTATTGATGACATGAAAAAGAGAGACGGAAAAGGAAAGGTCCATGTAACTAGTATCAATGAATGGAAGGTTTATCTAGATAAGGTAATTCTGACGTTGGATGATAAACCCTACATGGACCTTTTGCCTGTGACAAAGATGAAGACCAAACCTGTCTTCGAGGATCAACCGAAGGCATCTGTAAGCTCTAGTGGCATGATCAATGTAGTAATCAATGACCATGTCACGGGAGTTGGTCTAGGAATGTGCGAAATGACCTGTAAATCCATAATGACCCTTGATGCTGCCGTGGACTTGGGCCTTGACAAGAATCAAAGAA
>NC_087207.1:77792117-77809617 GCF_015104395.2 Macrobrachium nipponense
CTATCATTTTCCTGTGGGATTCGCTTATATATATATATATATAATATATATATATATATATATATATATATATATATATATATATATATATATATTGATAAACAAGAGAAAAAGTACCAAGCATTTCACCACTGGGGAGTCAACAGTTAAAAGTGAAAAAACAAAATTGTTGGATTAGCAAACTAATAAAAATTTAAATTCCTTCCCAACGAAACAGGAAGATTAGGGATAATTACGATTTGTGCAGGATACTACAAATCATGACGTACGTGTGTGTGTGTGTGTGTGTGTGTATGTGTGAACCTGTTGCAGTTTTTTCTGCTTTACCTTCCCAAGGATAATTAAAGCACATAATAACTGGTACTCACCGAGCGATTGCTTCTGCAACGCCACCGGGTGCAACGAGACATTCTGCAAATGGAAAAATAACATTCATTAAACAAGCTGGTCACTCGAAAACAGAAACAGTTGCATTCCATAAACAAAACAAACTTCCAGATAATTACAAAATACAGACGCAACAGTATCTATAGCAAACTTCCTTCCTTCCACTGTTCCAATCTTGACCGTAATCCCGTGAGCAGCGTACGCAGTAGTTGCGACTAGTGTAAGCACTCGGTACCATAATACTGAGCCGGACAAACCGACACATGGTCAAATGGATTGGAAACTAAATTATTCTTTGAATTTTTCAGTGAGGGAATAATGGGCAAATGTGTCAGTTACTTAGAGGGGACTGAAACTCGCTACAGTAACACTCTTTTACTGTGTACTGATACCCTCTTTATTTTCTGTTTTAATTTCTCTCATTTCTCTGTATATTTGCGTGTTACGGGATGCCCAGGTGAACAAGCCCGTTTTGGCATATGGACAATTTAACCCATTTCATGATTACAGTAGTGGCTGACGCACCAAGGTCATGAACACAACCAAATTCCTCACTACCGCTACAATGCTTATGGATGACGAGCCAATAGTTATTCTTTGGAAGTGTCCTTCACATTTTCATAGTGCACTATCAGATCCAGATAGCATACACTCGGTTTTGTCATCACTGAGTTTAGAGAGTCTTCGCCGACATCCACTTTTTTATATCTTTCAATACTGGATCGATTTCACTCATGGCATCTTCTACCGTTTCAAGAGGAAAATACGACTGGATATATTAACAATAGCTATCGCTGTTGTCTGCGTTTTGTAGAATTATTGAGAGAGAGAGAGAGAGAGAGAGAGAGAGAGAGAGAGAGAGGAGAGAATTGTCTCACCTTGTAGAATCAGCCTTACAAGTATTCACCATTTAATTTTCAAATCGAGTCATTAATATAAATATAGAATACAAAAGAGACTGCTGTAGAATGATATATATATATATATATATATATAATATATATATATATATATATATGTGTGTGTGTGTGTGTGTGTGTGTGTGTATATAAATCTTACGTTTGGCAATTTCAAACCTCTCATTTTCGTTATTTATTTTGTTGTCTAAGACGGGTACAAGCACACGATCGTATATTCTCTGTCATAAACACTTTCTTTGTCGTAAATTGAATCCCGAGTTCAGAGAGAGAGAGAGAGAGAGAGAGAGAGAGAGGAGAGAGAGAGATAAACCAGGCGGGGACAGTCGTGACGGAGTCAACGGTCATCGAATTCACACTGAAAATAACAAATGTCGATATTATAACAAGCGAAATAAAGGCCATTATGCTTTGATACAGATAAAACGAGTGGATAGGGATTTTTTAACGACTTTTATCAGATGTGTATTAAAACAATACGTTAATTCAGCATTACGTCAGTTAACCTTACATTTACAGTACGTATATACATTGTATTATATTAATGACTCGATTTTCAATCGAGTCATTAATATAATATAGAATACAAAAGAGACTGCTGTAGAATGATATTTATATATATATATATATATATATATATATATATGTATATATATATATATATATCTATATATATATATATATATGTATATATAAATCTTACGTTTGGCAATTTCAAACCTCTCATTTTCGTTATTTATTTTGTTGTCTAAGACGGGTACAAGCACACGATCGTATATTCTCTGTCATAAACACTTTCTTTGTCGTAAATTGAATCCCGAGTTCAGAGAGAGAGAGAGAGAGAGAGGGGGGGGGGGGGGGAATAAACCAGGCGGGGACAGTCGTGACGGAGTCAACGGTCATCGAATTCACACTGAAAATAACAAATGTCGATATTATAACAGCGAAATAAAAGGCCATTATGCTTTGATACGATAAAAACGAGTGGACAGGGATTTTTTTAACGACTTTTATCAGATGTGTATTAAAACAATACGTTAATTCAGCATACGTCAGTTAACCTTACATTTACAGTACGTAAATATACATTGTAATCTCAAAAATTTTGCAAGTCTTACTACGCCAGTGGGTCTTGTCCGCGTGTCTCCTCTGCTTGGGCGTGGCCACCGAGAGATAGAAGGCCTGGTCAGTCAATGGTCTGTGACCGTAGAGGTTAGAGGTTAGACGTCGCGCGGTTCTTTCCTTACCCTTTTCCTCCCGGAGATAAGCGGAAAACAGTGAAGTAGCGCATTCAGGTTGTTATTCCAAAAATTAATTACAAAGTTTATAATGAAAATTTCAATAAAAAGATGAAAGTAAAACATATGTATAATAATTAAATAACTATTTATTATTATACATATGTTTTACTTTTATTGAATAAATAACTATTTATTCAATAAAGAGATACCCAGATTATGAATAGATAATGAAAGGAAACAGCAAGATTCCATGTCAATGCTTATTCTATAAACGATAGTAATGATCATAAAAAATATGATGATGATATTAATACTAATTATGATAATGATAAATATATATAATAAGACAAACAACTAAATACATGTAAATCAATTTGCTAATGTTTCCAGTTTTCTTATTTTACATTCAGTTTTGTTAAAAACTTATTCTAAAAATTACAGTAATGATCATAATTATAATGATGATGATATTAATATCAATAATGATAATGATAAAGATAAATAAAACAACAAATAACTAAATTTGTGTAAATTAATTTGTTAATGTTTCCAGTTTTCTTTTTTTACGTTCAGTTTTGTTAAAAACTTATTCTAAAAATTATAGTAATGATCTTAATAATAATGATGATGATATTAGTACAACTTATGATAATGATAAAGATAAATAAAAAGACAAGTAACTAGATGTAAGTAAATTAATTTGTTAATGTTTCCAGTTTTCTTTTTTTACATTCACATTTGTTAAAAGCCAGATATTCATTTTCTCTACGACAAAAATTATTCAAAAGAGAATTTGTGGCAGACCACACAAGCATATTTTCAATTTTATCTGTGATGTGGCCTGCGTCACAAGTATCAATAGCAAATCCAGCATCATCATTAGCTATAGCTTTTAATGTCACTGCCAATGCCACATTTCGATGATTTTTAGAGCTTAGAAAACTTTTCATTTGTGTGAGCTTTTTGATAACTAAATATGTATACATGATAATAAAACCCGTGTAAGGGGGAGGGATAACGCATATCTGAGGGGGATGTCAGCGGGGGAGGTGGGGAGCGGCAGTGAACCTTTCCTCCAAGCAGACGCAGTAAACAAGACCTATGCTGGGAAAACAGCAAACATCCTCCCTCCCACACAACCGAACCCCACCAGGGCCCATCCTCCTCCCCAGTGCACTTAGGCCGCATTGCTTTCATTACCCTGGATACGATATTCAGAAATCCGTAATTATGATTATTGTTATTCACGCAATAATAATAACAAAATACATAGTTAATGTTATGACGTATCATACTGAGAGAGAGAGAGAGAGAGAGAGAGAGAGAGAGAGAGGAAATTGCGCTAATCCCTTCTGAGTTGACCCATGAACAAGAGGTAACAGACCCACTATAGTCTATTTCTCTCTCTAACAAAATACTAAATAATAATAATTAAGTAATATGGAAACGATAACAAGACGTGTTATTAAATAATGACAAAAGTGTCATTCTGGTGGATCTGAACAGCGGAAGTCATATGAGAGAGAGAGAGAGAGAGAGAGCACTTGAGTATGTCATTCTTGAGTTGTAGAATCCAACCTATGACAGGAAATGTTTATGGCTTAGACTACGTCGTGATGTATGCGGTGTTACGATCGTGATGTATGCCGTGTATGTAGTACATAGTTTTGTTTTGACTAAGTGTTGCCGTAGTTTTTTGGTAGACGAGTTTCACGAATCTTGGCGCCAGACCAGGAAGCCCTTGAAGAAAATATTATGATACCTTTGAGTCATATCTAGACTCAGTCCAGTGATTATCGAGACAAAAGTTCACCACTCTGAACCTAAACCAATGATTCAATGCGAGCAATGGGAACATCATGCTTCACGCTCTCACACCCCCCCCCCCCCCCCACCCCACCACACACACAGCTCAAGCGAGTGGTGGAGTGTGTGGTGGCTGAATTGGGTAACTATGCCATTTAAACTCAGATCGTTGTTTTGTGACTTCTACCCGTTCCTTGAACTCAAATCCCACCTTCCTCATCACCATTCTGGAAGCAAGAACGAAAGAATCTCACGCTTTAGAGATGCATTTGAAGGCTCAGGATGCAACCTTCTTCCACAGTGTCGTATAGATACCCGGAACATCACTGACCCGAATGTAATGAAAATGAAGTTTTGGGAGATTGTGTTTTGAAACATGTAACACCTCTCCTTATCTCATCATACTTGTTTGTGTAAGAACGAGGAATTTGTGAAATTCCTTTTTTTTTTTCTTCTTGACTGGCTAGGATATTTGTCCTGTTATTTTCGGCTACTGGGTCAATTCAGATGTCGCTATGAGTAATTTTACGCCCGATGATGACCATATAGCAAATATTTCTCTAAGCGGTCAGCGCCATAGCTGCTGAACTAACTCCACGGTATTATGTTTGAGTTTCCTTAAGTATATTTTCTTTCTCTTTGTTTTCAACTATCATTAATGCATTCATTTTTTAAATTAATTCATCTAGTTATTTATACATATTAATTATTGTTATTCATTACATTAAAACCCGTTTTATTCATTGGCATTGATCACTGATATATATTCAGATTTTTCTATTGTATTTATGAAATACTTCGTTTCTACTCTGATTTATTTTTAACTTAAACTGGGGGTGTTGCTGTTCTGTGGAAGCGTTAATAATAATAATAATAATAATAATAAAATAATAATAATAATAATAATAATAATAATAATAATAATAATAATAATAATAATAATAATAATGTGGCGCCGTGGAGAGTGGGTTAGGTCGTCAATAGACTTAAGTCAAGTTAAGCACATTGGGGCTGGTCAGTCGTTGGATGGGTGACCGCTCCTCCTCGGCGTGATTCCTTGGGAAAGGATCTTTACCATAATTTCCTCAGTCTACTCAGCTGTAAGTGAGTACCTATCTCTGATGGGGTAGGGTCCAGCTAGGGGTTAAATAGCAAAACTCAGCAATGATGGAAAGAAATGAAGGAATAACACGACAACGACGTAAATGGAACCTCTGGCAACAGAGGCGCTTCGTCCGGCAACCAGGTATTCAACCCAATTGAAGGGGAAGACGGTCAGTACTTGGAGGTCGTCATCCAGCAACTGATCACCACAACGACAGTAATCACAGCCTGAGATTGGAGCTACAGAGGCAAAAAGGAAGAAATGGACAAGAGAATAAAATAAGAAATATGGAGATGCTATATCAGAAGCAACCCGACGGAGAGAGGATATAGAAAAGAAGATTGGTCAACATCTGGAATGAGAGGAATAACACCCCCCAAACAGAGCAGAGGCTGGCAGAACAAGTAAGGAACATAAAGAAAAAGAACTGGCTCTCCCCCAACAGAAAGAGAAGAACTGGAAAGAGAAATGTCACACGACAACGAATTACACAAGACGAACTGAGAGACGATGCCACCAGAAGACGACAGGAGATGAGGTATCAAACAACGACACACGAAGAAACACCGACGAAGTAACAGAGAGGACGGAATGGGTAGAAAAGATTAGACAATGGATGGAGCCAGATTACAGAGAGAACAAAGATCCCCTCCATGAAAGCCTACAACACCAAGAAATTTAAGGGAGAAAACCAGTGAGGTCAATGAAATAATGGGCATAATACACACCACCAGTATCACAGAAACAAATAACTTGACATATGCAGGAGCAAGATTAGTAGCCGAACTGATGGGGATTCGAACACCAACACCACCAGCACAACCAACCCAACAGAAACCAAAAACAGCAACCTCCTTGAAAAGGCGCCTGGAAAAGCAATCATGGTGATGAGATCTGACTTGAGTAAACTGAAAGAGATGGCAGAAAAAAGGCTAAGAAGCAAGAAAAACATGGAGGAACTCAACGAGAAATACAAAGTACAAGAGAGGGGACTAAACAACACAATAGAAGATGTAAAACAGAGGCTTAAGGACAAAGCACATAAGATCCAATGGTACATGAACAGGAATAAGGGATACCAACAGAACAAACTATTCGGAACCAACCAGAAAAGACTATACAGCCAACTAAGAGGGGAAAGACAACCACCCAGAAATTCCTGAAGCCGAACCAAGTAAGAGACTCTGGGAAAACATATGGAGCAATCCGGTATCACACAACAAACATGCAACATGGCTCCAGGAAGTCAAGGAAGAAGAAACAGGGAGAATAAAACAAAGATTCACAGAGATCACGACAGACACAGTTAGACACCAACTAAAGGAAAATGCAAACTGGAAAGCCCAGGTCCAGATGAAGTCCATGGATACTGGCTCAAAAACTTCAAGGCCCTACACCCAAGAATAGCAGAACAACTCCGCATTGTATCTCAAATCACCAAGCACCTAAATGGATGACCACAGGAAGAACATCCTTAGTACAAAAGACAAGAGTAAGGGAAATATAGCCAGTAACTACAGGCCTATCACCTGCCTACCAATAATGTGGAAGTTACTAACAGGTATCATCAGTGAAAGGGCTATACAACTACCTAGAGGAGACAAACACAATCCCCCACCACGAAAAGCTGCAGAAGGAAGTGTAGGGGCACAAAAGACCAGCTCCTGATAGACAAAATGGTAATGAAGAACAGTAGAAGAAGAAGGAAAAACCAACCAAAGCATGGCATGGATAGACTATAAGAAGCCTTCGACTACTCTTCGTAGTAGTCATGATTCCCATGACAAAAGTACTACAGAAGAGGGATGCCGGGTACCAACTCAAGAAAAGAGGCAACAGAATCAACCATCTGATGTTCATGGACGACATCAAGCTGTATGGTAAGAGCATCAAGGAAATAGATACCCTAATCCAGACTGTAAGGATTGTATCTGGGGACATCAGGATGGAGTTTGGAATAGAAAAATGCGCCTTAGTCAACATACAAAAAGGGAAAAGTAACGAGAACTGAAGGGATAAAGCTACCAGATGGGAGCAACATCAAACACATAAATGAGACAGGATACAAATACCTGGGAATAATGGAAGGAGGAGATATAAAACACCAAGAGATGAAGGACACGATCAGAAAGAATATATGCATAGACTCAAGGCGATACTCAAGTCAAAACTCAATGGAGGTAAATATGATAAAAGCCATAAACACATGGGCAGTGCCAGTATCAGATACAGCGCAGGAATAGTGGAATGACGAAGGCAGAACTCCGCGCTCTGATCAGAAAACCGGAAACATATGACAATACACAAGCACTACACCCAAGAGCCAAATACGGACAGACTATACATAACACGAAAGGAAGGAGGGAGAGGACTAACTAAGTATAGAGGACTGCGTCAACATCGAAAACAGAGCACTGGGGCAATATCTGAAAACAGTGAAGACGAGTGGCTAAAGAGTGCATGGGAAGAAGGACTAATAAAAGTAGACGAAGACCCAGAAATATACAGAGACAGGAGAAAGACAAACAGAACAGGAGGACTGGCACACAAACCAATGCACGGACAATACATGAGAACAGACTAAAGAACTAGCCAGCGATGACAATTGGCAATGGCTACAGAGGGGAGAGCTAAAGAAGGAAACTGAAGGAATGATAACAGCGGCACAAGATCAGGCCCTAAGAACCAGATATGTTCAAAGAACGATAGACGGAAATAACATCTCTCCCATATGTAGGAAGTGCAATACGAAAAATGAAACCATAAACCACATAGCAAGTGAATGCCCGGCACTTGCACAAAACCAGTACAAAGAGGCATGATTCAGTGGCAAAAGCCCTCCACTGGAGCCTGTGCAAGAAACATCAGCTACCTTGCAGTAATAAGTGGTACGAGCACCAACCTGAGGGAGTGATAGAAAACGATCAGGCAAAGATCCTCTGGGACTATGGTATCAGAACGGATAGGGTGATACGTGCAAACAGACCAGACGTGACGTTGATTGACAAAGTCAAGAGAAAGTATCCCTCATTGATGTTGCAATATCATGGGACACCAGAGTTGAAGAGAAAGAGAGGGAAAAAATGGATAAGTATCAAGATCTGAAAATAGAAATAAGAAGGATATGGGATATGCCAGTGGAAATCGTAACCCATAATCATAGGAGCACTAGGCACGATCCCAGATCCCTGAAAAGGAATCTAGAAAAACTAGATGCTGAAGTAGCTCCAGGACTCATGCAGAAGATGTGATCCTAGAAACGGCACACATAGTAAGAAAAGTGATGGACTCCTAAGGAGGCAGGATGCAACCCGGAACCCCACACTATAAATACCACCCAGTCGAATTGGAGACTGTGATAGAGCAAAAAAAAAAAAATAATAATAATAATAATAATAATAAATACTGTGGTAGCTATCATTATAACCATTAAGAATGTAAAAATCATATCTGTATGGGCATGCAGATAGATATTTACGAAAGGAACAAAAATTAAAGAGGTAATTGCAGGATTGGCATGGGTAGATGATACCCCGCCCCGGCTGGGTTTTTTAATCTAAAAAACCCGGGCGGTTTATTTATTTATTTTTCTTTAAGGTTCTAGCTGTTTTTTCTGCTTCTATGATCCATTGTCGTTGTCCTGTTGTGTAAATTCTAGTTTGATACACAACTTTGAAATAAAACAATATACTTTAACAACTCCCGTTTTTTTTACAATTATGGACGATTATAATAGAATAGTTTTTCTGATCTAAAAAAACCCCGGGCGGGTTTTTTTTGTACTCTTTTTTAGTTTATTTTCTGCTTCTATAATACGTTATTTATGTACTATTATGTAAATTTTTTTGCGTGATATATAATGAAGAGTAGAACAGTGTATCTAGAAACCCCTTTTTTTTATTTTTTTATTTTTGGAAGACGTATAGTTCATTACAATTTACAATACAGTAAGTCTCCATCTGCGAGATCAGTTTCTGAGACCTGATGTCAGATCTGTTCTCAAGTCAGATTTATGGTCAGACCAGGCACATAAGGTACTTGAGATTTAGCCTAGGACTACTAAGTAAACTGAAGTCTCAACTTTTTGACTGCAACAGGCCATTACTGTACAGTACAGTTACATTTTACAGTATGCACATACACAAAATATCAGGAATAAGAGAAAATCCAGTATTTGTAATGATTTTGTATTGAAAAGTAATGTAATTATGAAAAACTACCTACATTTCATACTTTAGGCCAAAAGACAAACAAACTTAGCATTGGTTTTGGGTAGTACCGAACTTAAACTTTCATAGGCCTATTCAAGCAAAAATAGTAAAGAAGCATTTAAGCAGAGAGCTATATAGTACAGTAAAGTACTTCAATAGACCACCGCATTTTAAGTAATTGTAATTATGATTATTGTATTCTTCAATCCAGAGCTCACTTATCCCAGAATCTACAAGCTATCAATAACAATATATAACAGGTCAATGCAGTAAATGTTTCGATGGAAAAATCAAAACAGCCACAGTTAACTGTAATGAACTAAAAGAAAAAAACAGTTAGAGAACTTAGAGAAGGAAGGCATTTCAAGCCCAACAAGTTATATCATGTACATTGGCTTTGTGGTTTCTCTTTACTGTTACAACATCTCACATATTGTATCTTGTTTTATGTAGGTAAAGTGGCATGACAGGCAAACAAACCTCAGTTACTGTACAAGTTGCCGACTAACTTTAGTACTTTACTGCTTTGTAATTGTATAGTAAAGTAGACTAAATAATTTTTTTTTGGTAGTTTAGGCTATATGTCAGAATACTTACTGGACACTACTAGACAGCAAGTATGCAACTTAAAACCCACATCTCATACTTACATGCGACCTGTAGGCAAATGATGATAAATAAATTATCAGATTTGTTTAATAAAAGTTGCTGTCAGAAACTTGGGACTTCAGTTCCCTAACTTTCCATAGTAGGCCTAAACTAGAGAAGTCTTAATTACCATACATACCTGGTCTTGGTCTGACTTAACCCTTAAAATACGGGACTGCAATATTGGTACAGACTGGAATTAAAATCAGTCTGAGGAAAAGATCTTTCACTTAGTAGGAGACTTGCATGTCTGTTCAATTTATTTCTATATTTTCCTCTTAATTTTTCAAGTATTATAAGTAGGTAGCTGAAACACAAATGAAACAGAGGGCATAGAAATAATACTAATAATAAAAAAAAAAAATTTTAACTAACCGCCCTGGGTAATTATTGTCATTAGTTCTGTTTTCTAAAAAAAAAAAAAAAAAAAAATTTTACTACCAACCCTGGGTAATTAATTGTCATTAGTCTGTTTTCTAAAAAAAAACAAAAAAAAAAAAAAATTATACCTAACCAGCCCTGGGTTTAAAAAAAAAAAAAAAAAAAAAAAATTAACTGTCTTTAGTCTGTTTTCGGATCCAGTAAATTTATCTCCATAGCTTCATTTTGCGTCATTGTTATGTCATACTGGGTTACTAATCATTTCGATATGAACGAAAACACTGTGGTGATTTTCAGTCCACACAAAATTGGTAGGCAACTTAGCAAAATTGTATATTATACATTTTGGATAAATTTGCATCTATTTTGAAGAGGTTTGGTTATTCAGATATATCCGTCATGAAAGTTGATCATACAGTTTAGTAAGTGGTATAGCTCAAGACAAGTGAGATATATTTGAAGCGTGATAGAGGAGCCTGGTATGTTTATTTTTGTGCTTGTGTAAGCATCGAAAGTAAATGGAATTATGGGATTATTCAGTAATTTTGAATGCTCGGATGAAGTTCTTGAATAAAGACAAAGGAGGATGGGAGAAAGAAAGTTTTTGGCTGTTGGAAATCGATACGATACATGCAAGTGGAAATAGGGTCATGACGAGAGAGAGAGAGAGAGAGAGAGAGAGAGAGAGAGAGAGAGAGAGAGAGAGAGAGAGACCATGGGGAGTGGGGGAAAGATTTGCAGATCTCTCAGGAATTAAAAAAAAAAAAAATCTCGTGTCAGGGAGGAGCAATAACTCCGAAGTTAAACGGGAGAGCACAAAGGGAAAAGATACCGAAGGATATGAGACACGGGAACGGAGAGCAGCTAAAAGGAAAACGGAATGGCTCTCTAAACCTGTACCGTAGAGTTGTTAAAATGTTGCAGTAAGCGAAGCAAAGGCTTAAAATCCTAAACAATGAAATGTAAATCTAAGAACGAGGCTGAAAGCCACTGTGGACGACTTGCAATCAGCAGTGAAAGGTTATGGTACTATACAGAACCAGGTCTACCTGGATTAACCCTGTGGGATTTTATTGCAGTGCGTTCGATTGAAAATATTTTGGAATGATTGTCCATAAAAGGGGATGGGTGTCCGTGTGTTTGTGTGTGTGTGTGTGTGTGTGTGTGCATTTAATTATATATATATATATATATATATATATATATATATATATATATATATTTATATATATATACATGAAGATTAAAATTCGCTGCCTTCACTTCATGAAATAAGGAGGCAATTTGTTTAAGCAAATCGCCTCTTCCCTCATGTATATGTAGAATTACATGCTACATACATACGTACAGGTTAAAATATGTATAATATGCATACATGCAGGTTAAAATATGTATAAGACTTATACACGCAAGTTAAAATGTACGCTCAAGATGTCTCATCTTACTTTAGAAAAGACAAATAACATCTCTCTCTCTCTTGTCTTTTTCTAAAGTAAGATGAGACGTCTTGAGCGTACATTTTAACCTGCGTGTATAAGTCTTATATATATTTTAAACCTGCATGTATATATATTTATACATATTTTAAACCTCGTATGTATGTACCATGTAATTTTACATATACATGAGGGAGGGGGAGATTTGCTTAAACAAATTACCTCTCATTTCATGAAGTGAAGGCAGCGAATTTTAATCTTCATGTTATTTCTCGCCGTTCAAATATTAATAATACAGATGCATCAGAGAAATGCCGGAAAAGATAGGCTTATTACGATCATCTACAGGCCCTGTCATTACTCGCTGATTTGGGCGTTTGCCCCTTGATATTCCCAGTATTTATGGGGAGACATCAGTCTAAATCCTACCGCAGTTTAGCGAGTCATCCATCACCGCAATTCGGCAGGACGTAATATGGACGCCAAGATGATATTCATTTTGGCACAGATATTGCGCGAGACACTACTGCACACTGATAATAGAAATTCCTTCTCACTCTATAGTAGATTCACATCAACTGTGGATTTTATGTCTAGGCCAGTCCCTTACGACGCTCCTGATTGGCTGATGATAAGCCACTCACAGGGCTGGAAATTGTCAGTATCTCTTCTCGAGAGTTCACATAAGTGAGATGTGTTCCACCTCTCCTGAGGTATACGTTTTTCAGGAGAGGTGGAACATGTATCCTGCCTACGTGACCTCTCTCGAGAGACTGAGAGTTTCCAGCCCTGTCATTGGCTTATCAACAGCCAATCAGGAGCGTCGTAAGGGACTGGCCTAGACATCAAATGCACGGTTGATGTGAATCAACTATAGCTGCATTCGACGGGGTTCTCCTCGTCTGTCATGCCGAGAATAGGAATACAGGAGGCATACGCCCACATACACATAAGCACTCGCACACACACATATGTATGTAAATGAATTCTTCTGTTAAAACAGGATAGGTCTCAAGTATAAAAGGCCCATTAAAACACTCTGGTTTAAAGCCAAGGACTATATTTCTGTGGACTGACTCCCACCCTTATCAAGTGATGATAAGGGTGGAAGTTGGTCCACCGAAATATAGTCCTAAGCTTTAAGCCAGAGTGTTTTAATGTGCCTTTTATATACTTGAGATATGTATGTTATATATAAAACTTCCCTTACATAACCCTGTTCACAGTCCACAACTTGAAAACCCCCATTTTCGAAGCATCTCACAAATTCCTTCACCTTCCTTTCCCCATCTTCTGTCATGGCTGCCCTAATGCCTAGCCGCCTGGGCGATTCAAATCTGACGCCGCACCCATAGATATCCATGGCAACACATTCCTTAGGAGCATCCGTGGCTTCTCTGACGTCCCTCTTGTCACTCCCTAAGAAGGTCCTCCTCCTGTTTCGACTTTCTCCTGACGGGCAGCCTTCGAATGGATGTTTTTTTTTTTTAAATTGTTTGCGATAAATATCGAAGGATTTGCCCTGGAAATCCCGACACCTGGGATTGTCTTGGGTCATGGAATTTTCCCGTAGCGTTTCTGAGGATGACGATTTTGTATTATTGTTTACATTGGCAGAGGGAGATGTAGAGGTTTATTTTCTCTCTCTCTCTCTCTCTCTCTCTCTCTCTCTCTCTCTCTCACACACACACACACACACACTGAACATGCTCCATTAACCTTAAGTTACAGTTCTATCCTCTCTCTCTCTCTCTCTCTCTCTCTCTCTGTGAACGAGTGTGGGGAGGCTCGTCAGCCCAAGTTAATGATACAATATTGTTGTGAAAATAGAGAGAGAGAGAGAGAGATGAGAGAGAGAGAGAGAGAGAGAGAGAGAGAGAGAAAGCAGCTGGATGATGTAGCACCAAAGGAAGCGAAAGGAAAGCTTTAAAAAAAAAAACGAAATATAAAAACAAGAAGCTTTCTTTTCCATGATGGAGGAGGAGAAGTACGGCAAGAAATAAAAAAAAAAGGAGACAAAAAGAGACGTGAGGAAAATCAAGCCCGGGAATGCTGGCGAAACGGGATGAATGTGTGCGAGGGTGCAGGCTATGAAGACCGGAAGAGAGAGAGAGAGAGAGAGAGAGAGAGAGAGAGGAGGAATTTTCTCCATGCATAAAGGAGATGAAGAGAGGGTGAGTGAACAAAGATAGGTGAGGGCGAAAGATTCCTAGCGGATAGGGTGGAAGGTTGAGAAAAATGAAATTTATCAAATTGCGAGGCAGAAGAAATCGGTAGAGAATTTATGGGTAAAGAATTCTAAATAAAGAGATAAAGAATGAGAAACAGCAAAGAGATTAATGGCAACTGTTCAGAGACAAAATGAACCGAAATAAACTGTTTTGCAAGAGTTTGGGTCTCTGTGAAGTTGTTTATTGCGGCAGCCTTCTTGCTAACATTTCCTTAATGATTTCTATAGCATTCCCCTTTTGAAGAGGCGAGTTGTTGCTTCATTAATGGATAGATCCAGTTCTCTTCTTTTGCCTATTTTTATCTCTCTTTGCACTCCGGCCAGGTACCCCAGACTAATGTTACTGTCTAAAATCTTTTTGGTTAAATTTCTTTATCTATTCCTCTAATTTCTTTTCTAATTTCTTTACTGTACCCCAGTTGGTCCGCTGGTATATTGGTTAGTGTCGTGGCATGCCACTCAGGTGAAAAAACACTGGCTCTATATCTTCACCAGTTACTGCTTTTGGAAGCTTGAATTTCGGGGTCAATGGTCCCTTTGGTGTGCTTGCCCCGTGTGTATAGGTTTCGTCTACTGAATAATAATAATAATAATAATAATAATAATAATAATAAGAACAACTTGTCTTTTCTGTTGGTCTTTTCTCACAGGTTTAGTTGTAGCTTGTATATTCACATTTCCTAATAATGAATGACCAAATAATATTCACGGTCCGAAATTAACAAGGCGTGAGCTACAGTCAAATAGCGCGTTGTTTCACCAATGAAAATTAAAATAAATTGTTATATTCTATTCGAAATAATTGTTCTGTACCGTTTAATATGCACATTATTTATTCTTTACATTTTCATTTTCATAAATAAATCATAGATATCGTATCCTAGAATACCTGTATCTTTAACTCAACGCGAAACATCTTTTTTCAGACCTTTTAGGCTTTTCCATGGACCTTTCCTACCCCAATGTAGAACAATAATAACAACAAAGTTAGTTTGTTAGGCTTACTCTCCGAGTAAGCGAAAATGTCGTGTTCTCTGCGAAAGCCATTCGACTAGATGCAAGATCTGACAGACCCAGTGTGAAAATTGATAGTAAGTGAATAAATGGATAAATGATCCAGGTCTGATTTAAGAATTGACACAAAACACTGGAGTTTGACCGTAAAGTTATGGAGATACTTAGGCTCCGTCCACACGGTCGAACTTAGCCAAGACAGACTTTGTTCGATGTGACGTCAGAAGCAGGAAAAGTCAGAAACTTATCATCCGCAGTTTCTCCGCTTCTGACGTCACATCGAACAAAGTCTGTCGGGCAAAGTTCGACCGTGTGGAGGACGGGGCTTAAGGTACGACACCAAAATTGATTGGAAGAAAAATTGTCTGTCGTTGACAAATCAATAGTTATATCTGCCTAAGTAGTGACGAAACAAAACGGAATTTCTGGTAAAAGCACACGAACTGAGCGAGTTAAAACTGCAAGCAGACCCCGATCAGAACTGTTTGAATCAAAACCTGACTGACAGGAGCTGAAAGCTTCGAGCAAAACCTGATAAAACTTTAGGAACCTTGATGAGAACTGAAAACGGCTGCTGAAATTTATTGAAAAGCTGATAAAAGCTGCTAAAAACCTGAATGACAACCTCTTAAGCACTACTTCAGCTTCAAGCACAGCCTGACAAGAACTGCTAAAACTTCAAGAAAGCATGATTAAAATGGCTAAAATTGTAATAATAAACTCATAAAAACGGCAAGAAAGCCATTATTAAAATTGCTAAATTGGAATAACAAAAAAAACTGATAAAAACGGTGCAAGAAATAAGCAGTCATTAAAAGAAATTGCTCAAAATTGGAGTAAAAAAAACTCATAAAAACGGCAAGAAAGCATTATTAAAATTGCTAAAATTGGAATAAAAAAACTGATAAAAATGGCAAGAAAGCATTATTAAAATTGCTAAAATTGGAATAAAAAAAAACTGATAAAAACGGCAAGAAACCATTATTAAAATTGCTAAAATTGGAGTACAAAATTGATAAAAACATCTAGACTTTGAGCAAAACCTGGTAAGAACTGTTAAAACTTGAAGAAAAGCCTAACAAGAACTATTTTCTTTCATTTCCGTAACAACAAGAATTTATATTTAAGAAAAATCAAGAAATAATCTTTGTGAAAAACCATCATTATCCATTTACTTGCAAAAGTCCTGCGCTTTTACCTACTAAAGCATCTACTTTGTTAGGAAAAGGCGGAGGTATAAGTTTTTTGTATCGCCATTAGGCGACTAATTACTTCCAGGAAAACGTCGCCTTCAATTAGGGTACACGAAGTAGAAAAAAAGAAGGTATTAGACAGTTCTATTGATTTCCATGCATTAAATGACCCTTATTCAACCTTCCTAGACAAACACACCCTCCTCTCCTCCTCCTCCTCCTCCTCCTTCTCCTCCTCCTCCTCCTCCTCGCCAAGCAGCCTGATAACCTTGACATTCATGAATTCGCCAAGCACGGCCGTGATTTTTCCATTCCGTTTACGTACACGTCTAAGATTATCGTGTACTTACGGTACCATTGTTAATACGGAGACATGCACACTTCTTTAAATGATCGTGTGCGTCCATTTATGAAAATAATGGCGATATTTAGCCGTAGAGATAACTTCAAATACAGTCGCGAAGACCAAACTTCCAAAAATTATCGCGCAGTTACAGATATGGCGGAAACTGTTTGCATACGCTCCTGCATATCACCTTTCATTTACAAATTTGTGTACATTATTTTTGCTTACATGCGCATACCTATAATTACGTTTGTACACTTCTGAAATAGCCATTGATCTTTTGCGTGTTGATACCGACGTATTTATGTACTCATGGGGAAAACTATTTACTGATAGTCTGTATAAGGTGGATAGTGAAGTTTGCATTATTATTATTATTATTATTATTATTATTATTATTATTATTATTATTATTATTATTATTATTAATTATTCAGTAAATGAAACCCATTCATATGGAACAAGCCCACCATAGAAGCCATTGACTTGAAATACAAGCTTCTAAAGAATATGGTGTTCGTCAGGAAGAAGTAAGAGGAAGTAAAAGGAAATGCAGAAAGAAGAGATACCACTTACTAAAAAGAA
>NC_087207.1:77814617-77834617 GCF_015104395.2 Macrobrachium nipponense
TCCAAAGAACATAGTATCGTCTGCGAAACTGAATAACTTTCTTTTGGAACTTTCTTTTAGAGAATCAGTTGAATAGCGAAGACCTATAAAAGAGAACGATGGTTTGACTTCATTATGCGTGGGAGAGTAAGTGGATTTTACTACACGGTACGATTTCTGAATCCATGCAAACTTTCCTTAGGTTTCCTTTCATTTATTGCTGTTTATGAATATATTAATCTGTTTATTGGTTCTCTTTTATTCTTTCTTTGTTTCTTCTCTAGTTTGCTCTGTTTTGAAATACATTAAGCTGCTTATTGCTTTTTTTTTCTTATTCTTTGTCTCTTCTTAAGTTTTCTCTATTTTGAAATTATTATGTTCATTGCTTGTTATTTATTGCTTTGTTTCTTCTCTAATTTTCTTAATTTTGAATGAGGGAATTCCATTTTGTGAAAGCCTGCTTTGCAATGTCATACCGTTTGTGCAATGCAACACAGATTTAAGCTTGTCACACGCAAATATACCCTAATACAAAGAAAAAAAAATGCGAATAATGTTTTCAGGTCCACCAAAGACGGATGCAAAAGTGTTACCCCTAAGTTTGCTTTGATACGTTTAAAACAAAATACGATCAGTGGCATTGTCATAGTTCCGGCATCCATGAGTCGAGATAGTGAAAGAAAACGGAATTCTTGTAGATCAGGTATTTTAATTTCCCATTGATAATGTGGGTCTTCCGTTCGCGTGAATGCGCAGGCTTGCGTGACTCCCCTCTATGACGTCACGGCGTCACAGTTCCCCCAAGTCCGAGTTGTTGAATATGACGCGCCTGCGTCGTTTGTCGCGCGTACTTCCTCCTGCACAAGATGGGGCTATTTCGTCTCGAGTAAGGGCGCCAAGTAATGCCTCAATTACCTTTCGGTGTATACTAGCTCTCTCTCTCTCTCTCTCTCTCTCTTTATTATGGATCTCTCCCTCTTCGTGTAATGTTTCTCTGGTTCGGCGCGTCTCCGTGTTTTGGGAAGAGAAAGGCAGAAGATGGGGAAAGCCAAAACAAAATCTGGGATTCCATTCACGTCGGCAACCTGACTGAAATTCGCAAGAAAACCTCAGAGATCATTTTGGTGTTTATAACAAATGACGACCACTTGTTGCAAAGCGTAACCAGGGGAGGTAAACAAACTCACAGCCTTTCTCTAAACAAAGTATTCGATTCGGAACATAATATTTATTTAGGCTTGTCGCGAATGCTTGCATTGTTTATTGATTTGCTGAGTGTTAGTAAAGGTTGGGAAGCTTTAAGATTTCAACCGTTTTTATTACCATTTTGATTAGAAATCCACACTCTTATCGTATAGAACGAGCCCTCACAACAAGCTTCCCCAGAATAGAAAATGAAAATGAACATTGCGGCGGAAGAAGTAGATGTGGGAAAATGAAAACGGTCGATAGATTGTCGTGCATGACGCGTCATTTGGAAAGTGAAAGTTTAGCTTTAAGAAGGAAGTAACAACACGAACTTCGCTATTGATTATCAATGGAGTCGCCAAAGACGTCTTGCTCACCGAATTAAGGCCACGTGAACAACCATTTTTTTTTTTTTTTTTTTTTTTTTTTTTTTTTTTTTTTTTTTTTTTACCTGGTCGCTTTTGCTGGAGTTCGTGCTCCGTTGAATCTTGTTCAATTGTTCGTTACAGTTTTATACATATACACAACACACACACACACACACACACACACACACACACACACATATATATATATATATATATATATATATATATATATATATATATACATATATATACATATATAATTATTTATTTCTAAAAATGTTCCTGAATAACTTTGGTCAGTAGGTAAACATCTCGTCTAATTAACAGCCATTTGCAAAATGATGATTAGGACGGAATTGTCTGCAGGTTTATTTCCAATGGAAATTTGCTTAAAAAAAATAAAAATAAAACTAAACTAAGCTGGCTTTTTTTATTTGTTTAAAGAATATTGTCTTGTCATTGATTGTAAGCGTAAGATAAACTGGTCCATATGGCAAGTGACTAAGATAAGAAATATGTCTTTTATTATTATTATTATTATTATTATTATTATTATTATTATTATTATTATTATTATTATTATTATTAAGCGTACAAACCTGATCCATATGACAAGCGATTTTGGAGGAAAGATAGGAAATATGTTTATTATTATTATTATTATTATTATTATTATTATTATTATTATTATTATTATTATTAATCGTATAACAGTCTGGTCCATATGACGTGTGATTATGGAGGAAAGCTAGGAAACGGGTTTTTTTTTTAAATAAGTAAAGAACTAGTCCATATGACAAGTGGTTCTGGAGGAAAGATAGGAAATATGGGAAATATGTTTGATCATTATTATTATTATTATTATTATTATTATTATTATTATTATTATTATTATTATTATTATTATTATTATTATTATTATTAATCGTATAACAAGCTGGTCCATATGACAAGTTATTCTGGAGGAAAGCTATTCCCGCGAAAGGGTAAATGAAAAGAAAAGTGGTAAGTGATAGGGCTATTAGTTTCGAATATAAGAGAACCCTTAGGGTAAGGGGTCGTGACGGCATAAGGCCGGCTTCATCCAAACCGCCCTCCGCTTTTGCATTGTCATCATTTATCATGTCACTGTAGCATTACTATGAGCTGCAGGGTGGGGCAGCGTTCGAAGCCTTCCCTTCAAAAGTATCGGTGAACCTTGATATTCTCTCTCTCTCTCTCTCTCTCTCTCTCTCTCTCTCTCTCTCTGACACACATCTACACATGTCCACGAAAGCTATTTTGAGTTAGTAACTACGTTTAGTTTATTCTAGAGCTCTGATTTTTAATCTCTCTCTCGCTCTCTCACATCACGCGTCAACGAAAGCTATTGTGAGTGAGTAACAACATTTAGTTTATCTTTGAGTGTTGATTTTAATCTCTCTCTCTCTCTCTCTCTCTCTCTCTCTCTCTCTCTCTGCTATATAGCTAATTCATGTTTGTAACTACATGAGACAATTTTGAGTGGCCCTCTCTTTCTCTCACGCTTTGTGTTATCTCTCTCTCTCTCTCTCTCTCTCTCTCTCTCTCTCATCGAAGACTTCGTCCCAGCACGTTAATCAGCCATTCGGGCTCTTGTGGCCCTTTGATCTCTGTCCTGTCCAGAAAAATGTCCGTCGTCACCTAAACAGAGCCGTGTCCGGTTAACTGTAACTTTTGAGCTGTTCTTTATGACCTCTGTTAATGTCAAGCAAGCTCGTATATTAATAGTTTACTTACATTTTCATTTAGTTATTAATTTGTTAAATCATCTGTTTTTCTAATAGCCTGTCTCCTCTTTCTGTATTACTCATTACCTTCAGTTACTACTTTCGAATGAACGCCATGATACTCTTTAGTGGGCTTGCTCCATTTGAATAGGGTTCGTCCTGCGAATAATAATAATAATAATCCTCATCATCATCATCATCATCATCATCATCATCATCATCATCATCAAATATGTTATAGCTACAGGACTTAGTGAAAGCTGCAGATAAGACCCATTTCTTGGATATAAAAATAGAGAGACGTAATATGGAAACATACCTTTTTGTGAAGAGGTATTTTGCAAATCAGGATAAATGTATTGTCCAAAGAAAAAATGCATAAGAAGAGTATTGCAGGAATGCAACGATTAAAGGCAATGTCTAAAATGTGAGGGAAATGAACTTACATTTAACTGTACCTTAGAATCAGTGGAATTTTGTTCCTTGTGTTTGCTCTAAATATTACATTATTTTTCCTGTGAGGACCTTGGCATTTTGTATTGCTCTTGCTTTACTAGATAGGCTTGCAATTTTTGTGATTGTCAGCAGCAATAATAATAGTAATAATAATAATAAATGATAATAATAATAATAATAATAATAATAATAATCATCATCAAAATATTAGCGCTCTTAGGAAGGAGACCCTCTCTCAAGCATACTTTATTAAAAGTAATGGCTACTTCAGCAGCGTTACTCTTGTAGAGATTCTTCTCTATTAGAAAAATAAAGAACAGTCTCTACAAGAGTAACGCTGCTGAAGTAGCCATTAATTTTAATAAAATAATGAAAATATTAAAAACTGCATGATCCGACCTCCAGCTTACTCGAGGCGCGTGCTAAAATCTACGGTCTAATAGAGCGTTTCGCCAACGAAAATTAAAATGAATGCGCTATATTTTGTTAGGAATAATTGTTCTGTACTGTTTAACATGCACATTATGTACTTTTTTACATTTTCATTCTATTGAATAAATCATAAATATCCTACCATAAAATTCCTGTATCTTTAACACAACGCGAAACACCTTTTTCAGACATTTTTAAACTCTTTCATAGACCTTTCTTACCCCCCACCCCACAACACCAACAAAGTACACTCTGTAGGCTCAATCTCCCAGTAATCGATAATAATAATAAATAAGAGAAATAAGCGCTACTAACCACTAACACTGAAAAGACAAATAAACATTTCCCTGTACATACATTTAGCCTGCTATTTCTGGGAGTCAAATGGGTGAGTTAATCTACCTTTACCTGACCGATGGTAATTAGGCAGATATAATTAACGTTTCTCTTTGAGAGAGCAACAGCGTTTTACGTCCTTATTTTCCCTTTGTAGTTTCTCTTTCTTTTTTTATCTTTTACATAATCCTTTTAGCCTCAATGTTTTATTTTTTTCCATCGTCCTCCTTTTTCTATTTATTTCGTTGTTGTCATTGCTTCTCTTTTTGTTATTTCTGTCATTTGATTAATTCTCATACACTGCGTTAGAATAGTTTTATTTTGAAGACATAATACCTTAAATTAAAATGAATCACATGATACCTTGAAATTAAGATTAAAAAGTCATATCCTAAAATTGAAATTTAAAACATAATGCCGTAAAATAAAAATAAAAAACAAAATACCTTAAAATTAAGAAATAAAAGAAATATACCGTAAAATTAGATATATAAAACACATAACTTTAAAATGAAAATGAAAAACATAATACCTTAAAATTAAAAACAATAGGCCTTAAAATTAAAATGAAAAAACATAATACCTTAAAATTTAAAACAAAATGCCTTAAAATTTAATTTAAAAAAAAAATATCTTAAAATTCAAAATATAAAAATAAAACCTTAAAATTAGAATTAAAAACAAAATACCTTAAAATTTAGTTTAAAAACAAAATATCTTAAAATTGAAAATATAAAAATAGCCTTGAAATTGAAATTAAGAACAAAATGACTTAAAATTGAATTTAAAAACAAAATAGCTTAGAATTAAAATACAAAAATAAACCTTAAAATTAAAATTATAAACAAAATACCTTAAAATTGAGTTTAAAAACAAAATACCTTAAACATAATAATAACAACGTAACCTTAAAACTAAAAACACCTAAGCATATACTCTTTCAAGCAGACCTAAATATTAAAAGCACCTAAAATTTTACTTTTTCAAGCAAACCTAAAATACAGAAGTTATGAGAAAGCCGTCCACATACGAAGTTATTTCGGGTCTGCCAGGCTGGAAAACTTCAAAGGCGTCGTTGCATGTTACTGGCAAAGAAGGTACACATAATTGCTCAGGAATCGATTAAGGTAACATAAAGTGATCCGTAATTATCTTTTGGTCTTACGTAAGTAACTGTCATTATCGTGGGTTTGATAGTGATACTTTTGGACGATTATTTACACGCTGCTACAACTTATGCCTGCGTTAGTTATTGACGGTAATCTAACGGTTCTGATTTATTCTTGTTGGAATCACAAGTTTATCAGGTCTTATTCCAGATATATGTTCACTTCAGCTCCTCTGTATTTCATGAACTCGAGTGGTAATGGGTGTGATCTTTTTACGTACCATTTTCTTCCCAAATATTGAACTTTTTTTTTTCCCCTCTATATTAACTAAAACATATGGCCTGCCATATTTTAAAAAGCTGTTTGTGCGTCAAAGGCTTCCTATTCTGACGCACAGTTCTGCAGAAGCAGTACTTGTTTTGACCTGTTACGTCATCTTCTTCTGATCTGTCACGTCAGTTTATTCTGACCTGTTATTTCATTTTGTTCTGACCTGTCACGTCATCTTGTTCTGACCTGTCACGTCAGATTGTTTTGACATGTCATGTCAGCTTCTTTTGATCTGTTACGTCATCTTATTCTGACCTGTCACGTCAGATTGCTCTGACCTGTCGCGTCAGCTTGTTCTTGACGTGTATGCCACCTTGTTTTGACATGTCATGTCACCTTGTTTTGATCTGTCACGTCGGCTTGTTTTGACTTGTCATGTCATCTTATTTTGACCAGTCATGTCAGCCTTGCTGTCGTCAGCGTTTGAAATGCCGATGGCGATTTTCGCGGATTGGAATGTTTATCGATTACATTATTCCTTAAAAGCTATTCCTACTGACTATAGTATCTATTGACTACAAATTTCAGTGACTGGAATGTAGATGAAACTCCTATCAATTGAATTCGAATATATGGCGGTTCTAATATTGAAAAAGAAACCCACAAAATTACTGTGTATAACGTGTTGACCTATAAGTATTTACATTTTATTTTACTTAACACTCGAGTAATTTCAGGCCGTATCTGTGGCCCATTTTCAAGAGATGTGTAGGATGTCAGCCTGGGTCAAGGCCAAGCAGTCTTCTGGAACTTCTTCTCGTTGAGCCATCATATAAATGACAGCTCAACGAGAAGAAGTTCCAGAAGACTGCTTGGCCTTGACCCAGGCTGACATCCTGCACATCTCTTGAAAATGGGCCACAGATAGGGCCTGAAAGTACTCGAGTGTTAAGTAAAATAAAATGTAAATACGTATAAGTAAACACGTTATACACAGCAGTTTTGTGGGCTTCTTTTTCAATCTTAAGAAGAAAACTGAAAGAAGTATTTGTTTGGTTCTAATAGTCTTTGGCGGAAGTGTTTATTGAGTGCAGTTTGGTAACAGACGTAATGATTGAATGCGACGCTTACGAGCTGTAGTATTTTCGAACTGTACAACCCATAGACTCTGGTGCTAGAACTTATATTAACATGACATTTGCTGATTAAAACTTCTGCTATATTCAGCAGTCGTTAAGCATGTTTCTCTTTTATTTGCCACCGCATAACAAAAATATATTTTACCGTTAAAATCGTTTTTCCAAATTTGTTTAAGCAGATTGTCATCTGTGTCCGTGTGCGCGTTTGATAGTTCCAAATGTACTGAAAGACACGTTGTGATATGCTTTGTTTCTTTGTTAGGTCAATTTACTATTTACTATATATATATATATATATATATATATATATATATATATATATATATATATATATATATATATATATATATATATATACTACAATCGTTTCCAGACCAGTTTAAATTAGCAGGCCACTCGGGGTTTTAGACTATCTCAAATATTATAGATATATATATTATATATATAATATAATATATATATATAATATATATATATATATATATATATATATATACATATATATATATGTGTGTGTGTGTGTGTGTGTGTGTGTGTGTATGTGTGTGTTTATTTTTTTGTCACATCCACCGTGAAATTTTTTTAATAATCTCTCACCAGCCATTGAAGAAATCGCTTTCAAAGCCTCCCATTTAATGGGCAAAGCTTAATTAAAGCTTCAGCCAATGAGAGAAAGAGGTGGAAATGGGGTCTTTCTTTAGTGGAGGTCAGACTTAATTCCATGTACAGTTTCATTACATTCATGTAAAAATAACTTTATCATGATATTAAAGTTATAGCTACGTCAGTAAACTGGAAAAAAAAAAAACCTTTAATGATGTTGACCGCTAGGACACGAAGCATCCGCAAATGAACGATAGGCCTTTGTTTGATTCGCAAGCTATTTGATTTTACTGGCCTTGTTTTGAGCACACTAGCCTCTAGTGACGTATAGACTCGTAAGTCATCAACACACAAAGGATGACGGGAAATCAATAAGCTACTTCGCAAAGTATTCTTAAAATTGCCCAATCACAAAGTTATGATAACGATTTTTATGTTCAAATATATAAATTTAAGTATGCAAAGTATTCCGAAAAGAAAACCGCAGTTCCATCACCATGCATTAACTGAAATTCCCCGCCTTGCGGCCAATGTTTATAGTGGCTGTTCCTTTCACATAACCCAGACAGCTTTTTACGCAATATTTCATTTTGTTTCGAGTATTACCCTTTACATGTGCTTATGCGGTTATATATCTTCGTTTTGAAGCAGCATATTTATGATATAAATAAAGCTGTTTTTTTTATATAAATGAGCAGTTAGATGTATTACTGAAGAAATAGTTTGCCTCTCTTCACTGTAAGCCTAGATATCGGAAACATTAATTTTAACCAATCACGAGTTGGCTCTGCGTTAGCCACAACCACCTAAAAGATACGCTAGTGAATGAACATATGGTCTAGTAAAGATATGGTTTGAATATTAATGAAACATGGTATTTTGGTGTCCGTTATGCAACAGAAGTAACATATTAAAAGTCTAATTTATATAATTGGTGGGGCAGTTTTCAAGAGGGAGCAAAAATGTGACGTCAAATCACGAAGGAAAAACCATGATATCCTTGGCAGTTTCCATGGTATTTTTACTAACTTTTCTTGTATTCTTGGGTTTTAGGGGTTGCTCTTTCCGATAAAATAGAACACTTTATGATAGTACTGCTCCTTATGCCCTAAACTAATTTCCCCCCACTTCAACCCCCACAAAATGTTCACCAAAATAACATTCTCTAGGCATGCTTTTTTTTTTTGCATGCAGCCTATGTATTTTAGCATTATATATCTTCATTAAATTACCATCAAAGACAAAATACAGAATATCAAATGTTTATTCTGCTTTTATAGACACAAACTACCAAGACTTTTGATACAATCAATCATCAGTCTCTCATCACTTGCGTCATACAAAATCTCTGTCCAATTCTTCATCCTGTTCATCTCCTAATGTATTTGAACAGTTTTCCCTGCATTGTGAGCACGACATGGAGCAGTGAAGACCTTGACGACGGCACTTACATCTTAATGTGCTGCAGTTCTAGAAGAAATTTGGGAGCAATGTCATTTTCAGACTGAATTGGAACAAGTCTTCCATCACAACCCTTCCATTTCCTATCCTCGGGATTAAGGGAATTGCCCTTCCATTCTTGGACCTGGTGGAATACTTTGAGACTGAAACTTTTTTGCAGCTGTTGATGTTAGAGGGAGCTCCTGAAGGTGAACAGAGGTCTTGTTTCGTGAGACAAGTGTAAAAAATTGCGTAATATAAGAGCATTCAAAGTATCAACTCCATTCCCCTTCAAGACACAAACCAAAGCATTTTCGCCGGCTTGTACAACAGTGTCTTTTGTAGAATTTGAGTTGTAGAACACCTCTGCTTGCTCTCAGAAATTTAAATCCTCTTTCATCAACGTCAGTGCAACACCTTTGCCAATCCCAAATATCCTTGAAGTAGCGTCACATCCCAAGATGTCATGAAGAAAGAGAGCATTGCATGTTACACTATCTCCAAGACCCTGCCTACCCTTTCTTGCATCCAATACTTGCGGTAACTTGATGACACTCCTTTTGGTTCTGGCATGAAGTACAGATAAGCATCTTTTGCATGGTAGCAAAGAAGTACGATCAAGTCTGTATCATCGCCACTACAGTAGGGACCTTTTATGATGTAGCAACAGCTGTTTTGACAATCAACAGCTCTGCATCTCATTGTGCATCGTGAACTTCGACTCCTTCTGCCTGTAGTTTCTCAGTTAGGAGGTTGATGAATTGCTGCTTTTTTTCCCAATTTGATAAGAACTCCTGCTTCTTCTCTTTAAGGAATGGTCGGCAATTCCTTCTTCTATGTGCTTGATCTTTGGTTGATAGAGCGTTGCTGTATCTATCAATTACAGATGAGCTATACTTGTTCATAATGTGGTCTGGGTAGTTCTGTGCAATAGCATTATATGTTTTGCCAGTGTCCCAAGGTATTCTCTGTACCAAGGCACCTCCATCTAGAACAAATACAGAGTCCTTGGGATCATCCACGGCAATCGCTAAATCCCATATCAGTTTTGCCAACTGTGGCTTGTTTACGGGTAGAATTACATTTGTTGTTTCAAACAGTGTGGGTGGATATTCACAAAGTTCATACTCTAGAGCCTCAGTTAGTTGCTCAGCTTGTGTTCCTGCAATCACCAACCTTTGAAAGAGTAACTGAGGATCTATTTTAATGGTTTTTCGTTGCTTAGCTTAAGAGTCTATTTTGAATAGTATGATCAATTTCTTTTGCATCAACATTTGCAGATGTATTGGCTGTAACACCATGAACTATGTTAACCAGTCCTTCACTTCCTAAGAATGGGCTCTTCAGGTCTAGTAGGCTCAGAATCACCAACTTGTCAGACACATCCCTTGTGAGATGTGCACGTTGTAGGTCGTTGTGCTGCTCCTCTCTGGTCTCATAATTCCCTTTTGTCAGCTGCTGCATTGCAAGATTGACTTCAGATGTAATATGATTTGACATCACCCACATTGGGTGCTGAACCTCGCTCATTCCTGGTCCTTGGGTGAGACCACGTGTAGCTTTCATGCTACGCATCAGTGTTTGTTCGATTAAGAGATCAGGTGTGAGTCCAGCCCAGAATATGTCAGACCTGTGAACAACTTGGAGACCATCTTCAGTGAAACTCGTATGAATTTCAGGGTTATTCTTCATCAAACAATCCATTTCCTGCAGGTAAACGTTCAAGGATTTGAAGTACAGGTTGTGGCCAGCAGAAGCGAGAAATGGCATCATTTTCCTCAGCGTATCAAGATGAAGCAACCAATTTCCTGTTATTTCAGACTGTAATAGATTCTGGACAAGATCCACCATTGCCGTGAATTGTAGCGACAGCTGTGCAGTTCGGTCACCCTTCAGTTCTAAGTTTTCCTTTTGTAGGCATTCAGCTATCAATTTTAGACACTTGGACTCCTCCAGCTCCACTCCAGCTCCTGATACAGCACTGTCATACAACTCCATTGCCTCCAACAGAGATGCGTGAAAAACATCATTTTGGGGTACGAGACCCCTAAATTAGGTATTCAGAGAATTGATAGCATTTTAAAATCTGTTTCATCTAAAAGGCAAGGTTAGATAACATAGGATTTGCTATTTGTTGCTTATCATCTTGAAAACGCTAGGAAGCAACGAGATTCTAAAATATATTTAACAAAACATTGATGTAAATTCAATAGGAAAACCACATAAAACAGATCAACCCAGCAACTTACATTCACACGCACTCAGAACAACCACATGGCGTTCAACAGGATGTATCAAACAACCATGGTGTTGCCAAACTATGACAAGGTTTGGACAAGACAAGGTTGCCAAACTATTATGGCTAAACTTTGAAAAAATGGAAGGATTTATGTAAACAGATACTTGGAAAACCAAGTTCCACCAAAACTAAAGGATTAGATTTTTAATATGCTGTACAGAATACCCTTCTACACCCAAAAAATCATGTATTCTTAATATTGCAATTTTCCCTGGGTTCAACCCTTTTTGGCGCTAGATTTATTTGGCTAATATGGAATGGAATAGACTTCTTTCCCACCGTTATCCCTACATTCAGGGGTCGGTTGCCTGATGCGCCTTCTCCTCCACTGCCTTCTATCAGAGGCATTATCCTCCACAAAACCTCTTCTCTCCATATCTTCCTTCACTTTATCTCGCCATCTAATTCTCTGTCACCCTCTTCACTCCCTCCTCGTCATCCATCCTCAACATGCCCATACCACCTCAATCGTGACTCTCTTATCATCTCTGTAATCTTTACTAAGCCTGCTCTTCTTATTTCGTCATTTTCCAATCTCTCAAGCAGCGATATTCCCATAATCCACCTCAGCTTTATCATCTTTGTTCTCTCAAGTTGTAAATCTGTGTTTGGGGAGATCATTACTTCATTATAGGATGCTTGCCTAACCGTATCCTGGGCTTAGTTGTGTTGATGGTGTATTTTATTCTTAACCAAGGGATCGGAATGAATCAACTGGGAGGCAAAAAGTAACGCAACCAATGCTTTATAACGAGATTGCTAGTTCCATGTCCTTCTACATACCAGCTACGTCCCACCAAAATTGGCTGGTAATTAGGTACCAATACAATGGTTATGAGGCAAGGCTTTATGGAGAGAGAGAGAGAGAGAGAGAGAGAGAGAGAGAGAGAGAGAGAGAATGAATATACTGTGGGGTTCTCGGCATACAAACATCACGTGATCCAGTGATTTCAAGCTTAACACACGCTATATATATATATATATATATATATATATATATATATATATATATATATATATATATAATATATATATATATATATTGTGTGCGCGTGTGTGTACATTAAAAAGCTCTGAGGTTCACGCTATAGAATAACTCATCAGGCACGCGTACACCTGCGCATGCGCAGAAAAAGTATGCAGATATTTACACATGAGTTATCTGTGCGAAGATACGAGTTAGTTCTCTGTTCTTCTGGTGACCACTTGACCTACATTGAAGAAAAACTCGAATAAAGAAAAAATGGCCAAGTCTAGTGCCATATTACGTATGGTAGACGAATCTTCTTGTCATTTTACAAAAGTAAATTAGGTCAGAGTTTTCACAGTCTGCGAAATTCCCAACGCCCAACCGAACTGTCCCTTTTGATTGTTGACCAGCGCCATGTAACGAGTAACGGTCGAGGTCAGTTTTTTGGCGGGAACGACGGCGATTGGTGGGCGGAGGATCCAATGGGCGGCGGCAGTGCTGCTGCTGCTGCTGCTTCTGGATCTCTGTGCGGGAAAGTTTGTGTTGGTGACGACGACGGGCGTACCAGTATCACAGTTGGCAGAGTGTGTGACGGATCGCCCGACCGCGTTCTTCCGTCGAATCGTTCTGTTATTCGTTTGCGATCGCGCCCTTTTGAAAGGAGTTGATTTTATTATTATTTATAATCTTGTGAGTCGTGTTCTGTTCGTTTTCGAAAGTGATGAAAGGCGAAGCTCTGTTGTGGTGTTCCGTTCGGCATTTGTTGCTATAATCATCTCGTTGAAAAATGAACATTGCTCTTGAATCGTAACGCTCGTTTGCTAATTTATCTACTAATGTCAGTTCTATTGCATTTGTTCGAATGTACAAGATAGTTTTCATTTATCGTTTTGCCTAATTCATTATAAAAGTGACTTGGTTCATTTTGAGCGCTGCATAACAGATATTGCATAAGAACTCTAGTCTCATATTCGTTTTTAATGTGTGCAGTTTCCTAACTGCTCGGTGATTTCGATTTAAATTTAAATATTTAACTGCAACCGTTCGTTTCTATCAGTACTGTTGGAAAGAGCAAAGCAAAGAAAGTTACTCAAAAGTATTTGACGGGCAACTATAAGGAACCGTAGCAGTATATATATACCTATATCTAGGTCAAAGCCTGTAATCATTAGGCCTATGTCGAATGAACATAGGCGAAGTTTGCATTTATTGAGTGTTCGTGTGCTTGTCTGGAAAATATATATATGTAGTTGTGTTTATTCAGCAGGAGTTGGTCTATTCAACAAGTGATGTACAAGCCCCGTTATTGAGTGAATTATTGACCACCTCTTCCTCGAGTCGAGGAATAAGCCAAGGACTACCTCCTCCTCCCCCTCCTCCTCCCCCACGTACGCCACACTCCTCCAAACCTACCTCACACTTGAGTTACCTCCTCAGAAAAACCTCTCTTTCTGAAGAGAGAATATGTATTATAAGCTTTCTGTCGACGGGTTCTAAGGAGAGAGGGAGAGAGAGAGAGAGGCTGAGAAAAAAGCTATTCATTCAATCC
This sequence comes from Macrobrachium nipponense, assembly GCF_015104395.2. Taxonomy (NCBI): domain Eukaryota; kingdom Metazoa; phylum Arthropoda; class Malacostraca; order Decapoda; family Palaemonidae; genus Macrobrachium; species Macrobrachium nipponense. Next base: position 77,828,504 of record NC_087207.1, read on the forward strand.
ATAAAGTATTGTAGGCAGAAAACTTTTTTTTTACTATAAAACATTCCAGGAAATTGATATACCCAGATAAGATCCTCTAGTCTATATAGTCTTTGGCATAAAGCATCCTCATTGGTATTTCTGATTAAATAAAGCTAAATTGGATATTCAGTTAATCTAAAGTCTTGCATTTAATATAATACCATAAATTAAGCTTTCTAATCGATATATGTTGTATTAGAAGGCGTTTTAGTTGCTGTATCTTGATAAGTAAAGCGCTGCAGAAAAACCATGTTTTGAAAGTAAGGCTCTGCAATAGGCCCTGACATAGTATATATATCTATATAAAACCTTGTAATCGATGATATTTTGAAGGAAAAAGGCCCTCTCACCAGTTCTGAGGAAGCAAGATACAGTGTTATTAACGACAGTTTGTGGAATATAAGATATCACAACATAGTCCTATTCTGAAGACTAAGACATTCCAATCGGTATATTCGGAGGAATTAAAGTTCGCTGGACAACAAAGTCTGAAGAATTCGATGGATTGTTGAAGGTAAGTTCCAGGATTCGTTAGTTGTTTGTGATCAGGATTTGTATTTTACCCAGTGCAAGCTAATATTGTCTTTTCGCTTTTTAGGAATAGGCCCACAATATATTCGTTTATGTTCGTTCAAATTTCGGTGCGGTATTTTTTGTTGTTTAGACTACATGCTCTCATAAAAGAGCGTATTTTTATTAAAACGAATGTATATATTTATATATATTATATTATATATATATTTAATATAAATATATTGTATAAATATTATAATAAAAATATATATATATATTTATATATATATATTTTAAACAATTATAATATATATATATATATATAATTATTTAAATTATATATGTATATATCTATATATATATATATATATATACATATAGTATATATATATTTTTACTATATATTATATATATATATATAGTATATTATATATATATATATGTGTGTGTGTATGTGTATGTGTATGTATATATATATATATATATATATATATATATATATATATATATATATATATATAATATATATATATATATATATATATATATATGCGCGTGCGCATTTATAGGAAAGATAAGGTTTAAGGGGACAATATAGGGGAGTGACAGGCCTGCAGCCTACACCTACTATGCCATATAGGAAGGGTTTACTACGCGTATCACAGGTAGGCTAATTTCGACGGAACGACTCAATATATGGGAGTAATGCGTAAGTAGTAGTAACCAGGGCCCAAATCGTGACTAATCACAATACGAAAGTATATACTTTCCAAAGGCGAAAATCGAGATGAGACTTAACTGAGAATATAAATTAACTAAGGAAAAAATTGGGTCAAGATCGTGTGGTTATAATCATCCATTAATTATTAGGGGGAAATCAATACTGAAACTCGTGGAGTTACGCTAGTGTGGGAGGCTTAATAGTCGTACTACCTGTAAAGAGCATTAGTGGATTATAAATATATATAGGTATATATATATATATATTATATATATATATATATATATATATATAATATATATGTTATATATGTATGTATATAAATACACATATATATGTATATGTGTTATATATATATATATATCTATATATTATATATATATATATATATATATATATATATATATGTGTGTGTGTGTGTGTGTGTGTGTGTGTGTGTGTGTGTGTGTGTGTGTAACACATGAAGTATTGATAAACAATATCTCAGAAGAAGAAACATTTTCATTTTTCATCAGAATTCTGGCGATAGCCAAAGGGAAGTAATATTTTTTTTCTTAATTACTGACACTCGTGTGTCTCATTAAGTTCAGCCTCATCAGTGATATTGCTGTTACGGAGTTCCCATTGCGAGATTAACATCAAGTATTTGTTGGTGTCTTCTTTCTTTCACTTGCTTTCTCTCTTCCTGTTGTCAAACGAAACTGCGTAGAATATGCGAATGAGAGTTTAACGCAAAATTGTACCCATGGAAATATGCTCAATGGTGCAGGATATGATCCTGGCATAGAAAATGGTGAAGTATCCGTTACAGAATTTAGTATAAAACGTAATGGGTCAGTTGTGGCAAGAGTTGAAGGGTTGTCATTATTGTTCTTTTGTATTGGGACTGGTACTGCTGCGCTTTATTTGTATTATTATTGTTATTATGTCAGTCACGTGTGTGTATATGTGTGTGTGTATATTTTGATAGATTAATATCAAATAATAGTGTACCAAAATCTAAATTATAGGTAGGGTCAAAGCAGCTTTCGCTCCCCAGTGAAGTATCAAATTGCATATCATTGTATTAATAACGGAAATTGTTACCCAGATACTGATTTTAGGGGTACTGTCCCTTTCGACTAGAAAACAGCAAAAATCCATTACAATATGATATGTATTTTAGTAATGACTACAAATGAACGTGGTCACAAAATATCTACTGCAAGAATTTCACTTAAGCCTACTTGAAAATTTTACTAAGGTTAACTGAACAATTTCATTTTGTTGGAGAACATTCGAACGTAGATGCTTATTTCCAGGTGATATCCAGGTTATTTTAATCGTCCATTTTAAAGTTTTATGCGAGACGATTATCTGGATAGTCGATGATGACTATACTCTGTTTTTTTCCATCTGTCCACCCGCCTGTGGTGTTTGCGTAAGTAGTAGTAACGGTAACACTGCGTCCCGGGCTTTAGATGGTTACATTCATCTTACATTCAACAATAATAACAATATCCTATTTCGAATATTAACGGTGTAATTCGTATACAGTAAATTATTAAAACACTTTTCAGTTGCAAATGTACGCCCAGATATCCTTTTATTTACCTAAAACTTACACATATCTTAACTATCTAAAGCCCGGGACGCAGTGTTACCATACGCAAACACCACAGGCGGATGGACGGATGAAAAAAAAAAACAGAGTATAGGTCGAACATGATGAGAGCTGGAGGGTGGTTTGACGATATTTTGACCTAGAATGGTATTATTAGACTTACCACCGTGAATTCTGCATTGCTCACATTGGTTCCGTAGGTTATTGTGGTGGGTGACTTTGGAATCCCTCTCCCCCAGTGAAGATAAGCAAACACGTCAGAGGAAAGTTCAAAAGGCTAAAAATTAGATTTGTTCAGGAGCCTTATGCTTTGCGTCACAAATTATTTTTCCTCACTTTGGAGTTCTCAAGAATATTTGTACCTATATATATATATATATATATATATATATATATATATATATATATATATATATATATATATATATATATATATATATATATATATATATATATGTGTGTGTGTGTGTGTGTGTGTACAAGTTACCGTGCGTCACTAGAGCACGTTTTCTGGCATCTTTTGGCAGAGTATCGCGCAAAATAGTCAGTACTGATAACGCTCTTAAAATTGTACTACATGTCTGTTGAGATGCTGCCACACGGTACAAACTTGCTGCTGAAATTCAGTTTTACCACCAATTATTCTAATGCAGTTTCATGTATTGAACCTCAGTCTGTCGATTTTGAGGCCTGCTTGTTGTTAAGTTTCTTCATTATTTTCCATTTTATTTTCCTTCTGTGGGGGTTGGGGGTGGGTGGGTGGGTGGGTGTGTTTGCAGTGGAATTTAATCTTTTGTGTTGTTAATGACCTCTCTGTCATTTTCTGCGTCTCAGGTTTCAAGGAGTATAATGGCAGAGCGGCAATTTCATCACGTTTTCCTAAACATAACGCAGAATATTTTTTTGCCTAACTCATCTTCGCCGCAAGAAAACTCGTGGCGAAATTGGACGCACAGCCCCCGTAAAGGGTCATCACGGTTTTTCATTCCCTCACGTCCAACCTGTTGCCGCCGAGAGAGGACTTGGGAATCTAGCCTTTGTAGCTCGGTTGTATGATGGTGTGTATAACCCATGCTCTTCATAAATTGTTCTGACCATGACCCTTGTTTTTCATAAATTTTTCTGACCTCTGATGGTGCGACACCAGTTTGTTATAAGATAACTATTCAATATAGAAATTAGTTTGCTAGAGGTAGATTTTTTTCATAAATTTTTGCTGACGTCTGATAGAGTGTCACAAGTTTATTATTGAATTAATTAACTATTCTTGATGACTTCTCTTCAATATAGGAATCTCTTTGCTAGAAGCAGATGAGTCGGTCTAATCCTTAACTTTTGAAGTGTAGAATCAGCTTTTAGTATATAATATTATGATTTTACTTTCTCTACTCTCAAGCCTACGTCCATTCCATTCCTTAATGCAGGAGATATGAAGTTAGTGTTTCTCCAACAATTTTCAGTTTTCTCCAACACTTCAGTTTTTCTCCAGCAATTTTAAGTTTTTCCAGCAATTTTAAGTTTTTTTTCCAACACACTTTACAGTTTTTTTCCAACACTTTTCAGTTTTTCTCCAACACTTTTCAGTTTTTCTCCAACACTTTTCAGTTTTACTCCAACACTTTTCAGTTTTCCTCCAACACTTTTCAGTTTTTCTCCTATGCTTCCCATCAATATTTATTTTGCATAGGTGGAAAGCCAGTTGACTTCCTCTCAGCGAATCCGATGAGAGTAAACTACAGTAAACTTTAGTAGTTTAACAAAAACACTTTGCTCTTATAATTTTTGGAAAGAAGTACTACTACAGCAGCAACATAAGATATATCATTTGTGACCGCATTCATAGTTGTATTCACTCGAAGCTTCATTGTTCTTCGTAATTCGTTTCCTGTACTGGTCTCCTTTTTACATTTGTTGATGTTGCGCTGAATTGCTTAAACATGAACATAACGTTACATTACCTTTACATTACTCGTTGCACATACTTTAAAGCTGACACGTCATGTGATTTTTTTCAAGATGATATGGTCTAAGTTTTGCTTACGCTTTCCTTTACGCGAATATTACAATTAACCTTTACATAATCTTTCTTTTATGCCGGCCTAACTGTAACCCTTTTTTTTAAATACTTTTGAGGTGACACGACCTTAGTTCTTGCTTATATACTTTTTCAAGGTAACATGATCTAGACCTTTTATAATATTTCGACTACACATTGGTATCACAGGCACCCTCTGCTCGCGTATGGTATTAGGACAGAACGCTTTCTTTTTCATGTTATAGCTTATATGTGTAATGATGCAAAATTGTCAAAAATGGACCTGTGGCCAAAACTGTTAATGAAGAACTTCAAGATGCGACTCGCTGATTTCGTATTTTCAAGAGGCCACTTATGCTCAGTAATAATTTTTTTAGTAATAATATTTTTAGTGATAAATATAATGATTAAAGTGGTTTTTCATTTCACGACAAATATATCATTAAGTATATCGTGATTCCTTTAACCGACTTAATCACACCACATGCATGGAATAGTCCTACTTAAAAATTTTGGCAAACTAAAGCAAGTATGTACCGTGAGATAGTTTTTTCTGAGTTTTTTTATCTAGATAAAGAGAATAGCGCAAATAGCTTATTTTCCTACACTTCGATCAAGTACTAATCAAAGATTCGATGAAAGAGAATATGTCTTAATTTCTAGCAAACTAGATGTCTGCTAGAAATGATTTATGTTTTTCATCACAATTTCAAAGGCTCTGGAATGACATTTTAAGGCGAGTTGCCTTCAGAAGGAAAAGCGATTTTGTCACTGAATTCACAAGGTTGAGACAGCTCTTGAGCTGAAGTCTCAAGCTCAACTGGATAGATGAGCTCCAACTCGCTATACTAACTCACTTGGAGAGAGCTGAACTCGTGAGCTTTATAAACTCACGAGATCTCACCAGGGTAAATAAGTTGCAAATTGAATTTGCTGGTTTGCTCTTTGTTAGTGGAAGGGTTTCCAGGACTCCTTTGAAGATTTAAGTGGATTAATGCGCATGTTTTAGGAGACAGGGAAGTTGGAGACAGGTATTTTATCTCATTTTCCTAGATGTTGTTGGAGTTGAAATTCAACCTTCCAAAAGTAGGAAGTCCAGCAAAGGTAATTTGTAAAGTGGTTCGTGTCTTCATTATACTGATATGAGATATAAAGAAAGAAATTGGACACAAAAGTAGAAAAACAGTCAATGATTATGAATCTAAAAGAATTTTTGTTATC
>NC_087207.1:77837117-77879617 GCF_015104395.2 Macrobrachium nipponense
ATCAAATCTATGATATTTATAACAATCATAAGAAAAAATTACGGTAATAGTAATTATTTTAAAGTATAGCAATTACTTCAAACTATAGAAACGATACAATTTGAAATTCTCGTTCAACACAGAATTACCAACATTACCAATGTATATTTCGAGCAATGTGGAAACAAATATTTAATATTATAGTGTATTATCAATTATTTTAGCGAAGATACATAAAACCATGCAATTATCAATAGAATGTGAAAGGAAAATCTCCGCGACATTAAACATAATCAACCATGAATGCACCTAGATTCAATGGAGAAGTTGGGGGTGGTTGGTAGTTCTGATTCTAGCTTCTAGGACCGAGCATAAAACACAATCTTCGAGAAAGGCTCTAACCTCTGCTGCTACCTTCAGGTGACTGACTAGGCCTAGTTCCGGGCATTGCAAGGCTTACAATGCAGGGCCACTGTCTGTTATTTAGGCAAAGATAGAACCTTCAGGACCGACACCAGAACCTGTCCTTGCACCTGGGAAACAGACTCGCTATATAAAAAATAAGAAAGTCGGTCGCAAGCAACCAGAACATCCGTAAAATCTCCATCTGGTTAAGTAGGGAGACGACAGACCTCCCCCCCCCTCTACCTCTACCCACAATACTAACTCCACCTTTTTCACTTCAACCTATTACCTCAAATCTTCGAATCATATCCCAACCGTGAAATTTAAGACTGAATTTGCGTAAGTGGGCGTATCAAAGGGAGTGATATCACCCAAATTCATATTTCCACTGACAACCAGTAATCCGTTCGATCCATGCAGTCAAGTATTATTGCATAACAGAAATTTATGAGTTTTTTGTAGATATATATATATATATATATATATATATATATATATATATATATATATAATGAAGCACCCGAGCATGACCAATAGGCCTGTGCTCGATTCTTAAAACAGACCTCTGGTTATTCCTTATAGATAAAAACGTCGTGAGAGAGAGAGAGAGAGAGAGCTTAACAGGGGATACTCGAATTAAAATAATGCTCGCCAAGCATATTCACACTCCGGATCGTATGGACAAGAATAGTCTCACTTATGCACTGAAAAAAAAAAGGTGGAAACCTACGAAAATACTTGTTTGGTGCGACCCTGAACGCAATTCCGCATGCAAAAATTTGCTCAATCGAGAAATTCCATGAAATTATTAACTAACAAGCTGGAAAATATATTTCCTTGATTCTTGAAATAGGCCTAACCATGTAACCAACGCTAAACGCGCACATAACTTGGATTTCGTTTTTTTTATTTTTTTACACCAACTTGTCTTCTTTATATTTCATTTAATCAGATGCTAAACTTCTCTGTGCTCTATCAAAAGGAATCATAATAACTTTAGATATAACGCCATAAAAGTAGAAAGTTAATTTACAAATATTAGGCCAATGCTTATGCACACGGTTCCTGCTGCCACTCTATGGTGAACACTTCATATCACACTTTGAAAGCCACAAAAGTTTCTTTGGGGAAATTCTTTTTTTTTCTTTTAACAAGCAATTACTGAACTAACATTGATCATTCACTGGGGAAATACTTTGTGCGCTTATACAGTTAATCACTGATACGTATTATCAGATAAATAGGATGACAACAATTGGAATAAAATATACTAACTGGCAACCCCATGAGTTTCTAAAGAAGTACGATCAATTCTGAGATTTGTCGCTTCACTTCTGGAACTTACTGTACTAGAGTATTGACATAATTATAGAATTGCAGATGTGTTCAAATAGTTTTCGTTTTTCCTTCAAAAGCAAGTCAAGCATTCACGTATTTCTTTTTGTTTTAAACTTTCAATGCAAAGTCTGATTAAGAAGCAAATACTTGTTGTTTTCAAAACGAGTCAAGCGTTTACTCGTTTCCAAAGACTATTACTTCGGAGTGAAGTTATGTATTAATGCTTTCAACCAAGATCAACTAGATAAGAAGGGTTCTAGTTCTATGTTCCAGAGAACAACCTAAGGTGTCAGTGTGGAAATCTGCTTTTATTGATCTAATATCAGGAGTTGCAACCTGCGAAGGAGATCGCCTGGAATTTAAAACGTTTTCGAAATCTTGACTGCCTAAGGATTAACCTCTACTCGTTTCAGTGAGTGCGCGTCTCCAACTACGGGGGGCGTGTCTTCGGCCATTACCTGCAACCCCTTTCATTCCTTTGACTGTACCTCCTTTCATATTCTCTTTCTTCCATCTTACTTTCCACCCTCTCCTAACAGTTGATTCACAGTACAACTTCGAGGTTTCCCTCCTGTTACACCTTTCAAACCTTTAACTGTTAATTTCCGTTTCAGTTCGTTTCCACCTACAGTTTAGTTGCAGAATGATCTTCCTGAATTCTATAACCTTCCTTTTAGTTATTGGCGGTCTGTTGCTCACTACTGCATGAGATCTCATGAGGGTTGATGTGTCATGTTTCCCCTATCCTCCCAATTCCCTAAACACTCCCACCGGGGCGGACAAACAGGTTTACAGGAGGAGGGTTGATGTGTCATGTTTCCCCTACCCTCCCGATTCCCTACTTACCTCCACCATTATCCTAACAATAAATAGCCAGCTATACTCATTTCCCTGAACGGCTCGGAATTCCCTAGAGGCCTGGGGAAAGATCCCTTAGAGAACTAGGGACCAAGTACATACTTCTCCCCTACACCTGCAATTCTGGCTTCTTCATGAAATAGACAGAACAGCCTGCAATGACAATATTCACAGCAGGGAAAGAATAAGAAGAAATTAGCCCTGAAATGGAATAGAGTATGTAATAGAATGAGGAGAGTAAGAAGGAATAGGATAAGAACGGAAAGACGACAGAGGGAGATGAATGAGAAGACATCCCCCCCCCCCTTTCCAATTTGATCGTCAGCCAGTTTTGGCTTTCAAACGAGTTCCTTCGTCGGGATTTCTTTCATTATTTGTCGTCGCACCGCTGAAGACTCGTTAGACTTTTCCCTTGTCAGTTGTGATGGACGCTTTCACGGCAAGGAAGTTGGCTGAAGGCCTCCCCCCCTCCCCTTCTGCCTCCTGTTTCTTTTTGTTTTTCTACGCCCCTTTTTTCTTACTCTGATGAAAGTTTTTTTTTTATGGTAAAGGTAAGACAAAAGACCTTCCTGTTACCTGGGTTTAAAGAACGGTTTTGTGGAAATGGGCTATGGATTCCATTTGTCTCTTATTCCTAGTGTTTTTTTTTTCTTCTGTTTTTAAGGATGCCATCTCTTCATTCTTAGAGTCTGATATTCTCAAATGCTCTTACCGGGTCTTTTTATTTATCATTCGTGTTGTATTATTTCCTTATTATAGCCAGTTTTTCAGTTGTGACGTAATTATGTCTCGAAAGTCAGGGTGCTTACTCCTTCACTAAAGTTTCATCATCCAGTTATCAATAAATCGCCTTCACTATGCTACGCCAATCACCTCAGCATGTCTACGCGTCTTGACAATTCTCAACCCGTAAGGGCGGGTAATGCCGTCAGTGCACCTCGCGGGGTGCACTGTAGGCAACAATAAAGGTTCATTGTAGCGTCCCCTTCGGCCCCTAGTTGCAACCTTTTTCATTCCTTTTAATGAACCTCCATTCATATTATCTTTCTTCCATCTTGCTATCCATCCTCTCCTAACAATTATTTCTTAGTGCAACTGCCAGGTATTTCCTCCTGTTACACCTCTCAAACCTGCCTACTCTCAGTTTGCGTTCCGCACTTATGTAGGCTATATTGTACACTTATTTAAAGATAAATCTGTACAGAAGAAAGCTTTCGAGAATCGGAACTGTTTCCCGGAAGCCTTCTGTACACATGGCCACATAACTGTGGATTTGTCTCTCCAAGCATATTGTTATTATACTATACTCTGTTTTTTTCCATCTGTCCATCCGCCTGTGGTGTTTGCGCATGGTAACACTGCGCCCTGGGCTTTAAATAATATCCTATTTCGAATATTAACGGTGTAATTCGCATACAGTTAATTATTAAAAGACTTTTCAGTTTCAAATGTACACCCAGATATACTTTTATATACCTAAAACTTACACATAGTGTAACAATTTAAAGCCCGGGACCCAGTGTTACCATGTGCGACCACCACGGGTGGATGGACAGATGGAAAAAAACAGAGTATAGTTCCCTACTTCGTTTCCAATGTAGAAGATATCATAACACAAGGACCTCAAACCTTGCTAGTGACTCCTTTGAAAGGTTATTCTTGTCCTCTGAATGAGGGACGGTCGTAAGGTTCACCCTTACTAGATTCTAACACTGGAACACTATCGATTTCTTATGAATAATTGAGAATCGGCTTCGCCTCTTCCAGTTCGTTTAAATGCCAGTATGGATTATTAATATAATTATAAAAGAGGTTAACTGCTCAAGTACAAGTTGGAACAAAGGGTGTGATGTTCATGGAAGGTTGGCCTTATGATCAAGATGGAAATTGGTTAAGTTGAGGGAAAGATATCATAGGAACAGATCAAAGTATGGAAATATGATATATATATATTATATATATATATATATATATATATATATATATATATATATATATATATATATATATAATATATATATATATATATATATATATATATATTACATACTTTCAGCAGGTGAGAGAGAGAGAGAGATAGAGAAAATGGGTACGGAAAAATTCGTTTAGGTAAACAGAGAATTCCATTATAAAGTGACAAATAACCAGTTGACTTAAATACTAGGAGTTAAAGGGGTAATAGAGTTATGCTTATTTTTAACCCGTGACGGATCATCTAATCAGAGAGATAGAAAAAAACGCTAACCCTTATACATATACATATGAAAAGATTGTTATATCTGTGTATATATATATATATATATATATATATATATATATATAAAATGTGTGTTCATATATTTAATTTATTTGTATATATACACATACTATATACATGTATGTATGTATGCGTAAATTTTTTTTATTTTATTTTAAAGAGATGGGATGACATGAAAGAAGATTTATGACACCTGTAATTTCTGCGTCACTACCTTTATATATCTTAAAAGATAAGGTAGAATACTTTTTTTTTCAGAATTAGTGCATAACATTACAACACTTCTACATTGTCTCTCTGCTTGCTGTTTGAAGGTGCATGTTGGTCCTTTTCTATATATCTAAGTAGTCTCTCTCTCTCTCTCTCTCTCTCTCTCTCTCTCTCTCTCTCTCTCTCTCTCTCTCAAGTTAACAAAATGCCTGGACATTGCACCTTAACTGGTATCTGTCAACAAGAATTGTTTTCCGTTTTTCCATTTGGGATGTTTATATCTCAATTTTTCTCTTGCCTCAATTTCTCACTTTTATGTGCAGTTTCATTTTAACTTTCAGGCTTTGTGGACCTTAGGTGTTGCGACGCCATTTCGTTTTTTTTTCTTCTGTATATATCTCTGGCAGTCATTACCTGTCATTTGAATGACGTAATGATTTTGGTTTTTAAGATTATAACTATGATAAGCTGTACTGATAAAATAACCTTTCATTCCGCTGCTGGTAATCCTACTACTATACCTCTGTTGCAATTGGTGTTGTTATTTTTATTAGCATATGCTCTTATTAGCATATGTTGTTATTAGACGTTGCTGTTGTATTTGTAATTATCATTACCGTTTTTGTTTCGTTTAATATCTTTATGATTATTACGAACACCATCAGTATTATTATTATTATTATTTCTGATACGTATCATATCTACGCCAAGGTAGCAACGTACAACAACCCACACACAGAGACATTCCAACCCGGAGAGGTCCAGCATTAAAATCCCATTACTTGAAAGAGGAGCTTTAAATGGCCCCATTAACTTGAGGGAGAACAAAACCAGCCACATGCAGGGACTGACAACACCCCAAATTATGGTTTTCTAAACCGTCCAGTCTAGAAAAAAAAAAAAAAAAACCGTATTGCATGGCAGGATATAGTTGGTAAGCACGCGTTCGCGGTGCGTGTTATACGTACTAAATGTTCACCAAAGTTCAGACACATCCGTGTATACAGCAAGCACGTTTACTTGCCCCCGTCTGAGACACAGGCATGCGTACAAGCATGTTCATAATTATATCCTATGACGGTATGCATTCTGACACATTTATTCACGTCCATGTACTCGACGAGCTCACACTACTCAGTCACACACATGCTTGTGCGAGCGTGCCCACACACACACACACACACACACACACACACACATATATATATATATATATATATATATATATATATATATATATATATATATATACAACATATTACTCATTCTAATTCACATGCCCATATCAAGATGCGATGAAATACTAACTTTCAAGGACGTACATTCCTAGACGAATATTACAATGTCAGAAACTAATCACTATACGAAGGTAGTGCATATACTACATTCATAGGCATGACATATGTAAAACATCTGCATATGCAAGCAAGCATATTATATAAATATTACGATTCAAAAGAATAAACACGTGCTTGCGCTGTATATTCTCAGCATATTAAGCGTGTATCTTGGAGCCAGTGACATACGTGCCAACTTATTTGTGTTTGAAAATGTGTTCAGAGCACGTATAAATTGATTACATACACGCAGACGCATTTACGGAAACACACGTAGATACCAAATACACACAGACACTCACAAACGCTACTAATGACAATGTCATTAACAAAAAAACAAAAAATCGACCTCCCTCGAATTTGTGTTCTTGTTGGTACATGTGTTCTGCAACACAGCAACCGCGCTCGGCATCGTTATACCCTTCATTTATAATAAATATGAAACAGCACAACCCTCGCTGTCCTATAAACATTGATAATAACGATAATGATCGCATGCATGCGGTTCATCAGTGCATGAGCTAAAATGCGGTAGGTTATACAAACGGTATGAAATTATCTGGGTACGGTACACGCAGCTTCCAGCCCTTGGAAAATCTTTTAGTTATGGATTATATATATATATATATATATATATATATATATATATATATATATATATATATATACCAATTGTGTGTATGTTAGGATTATTATACAAATACAGGTCGAATTAAAATTTAAAACAAAAATATATATTTATAAAAATTGGGTATCAGTATTAAGGTACATAGTAATGAATATTATTGGAAATAGATATATTGAGGTACATGCATATAAGATAAATGTCAAGGGAGATTTATTTATTTATTTTTATCTATTATATTATATATGTATATATAATTTTCTATAATATATCTATATATATATATATATATTCTATATATATATTATATGATATATATATATATTATATATGTATATATATATATATATATATATATATATATATATGTATATATATTATATATATATATATATACTATATATATATATATTGTTGCTCAGCCCCATAATAATTTCCACTTTGCGACTCAACATATTCGACTAACTTCCTGCTACCTTTGTTCTCTGTTTAGGTCAACAGGGCCACAGTGGGGGTAGGCGAAAAATGCCCAAGTCTTTCATGGGCAAAGGAAGTGTATAAATTATAATGTCATGTAAATTCTATAAAAATGAGAAGTTTAGCTAGATAGCTTATACCTGTGATAAATAAAATCAATGGATGTGTTTGGAAAATATCTTAATATAATCAATAAAAAAATTTGCTGGCGTGTTAAATATTTTTTCTGTAGGTATTGGATGAATATCACGGCAAATATTTAATAATAGGCTAAGGTCGGTGGGATATGAATTTTAAAGTCTTTGTATATGATATTATTTCAGTAAATGAAACTTATTCACATGGAACAAACACATCAAAAGGTCCATTGACTTGAAATTCAAACTTCTAAAGATTGTCGGTTTCAGTTTCCCACTGTAGACCCCTCACTGCAGCTGTAACTGATCATGATACAGAACCAGTAATTTTTCATCTCCCTAAAGGAGACGCCAACCCGCGACATCTGAGTGGCATGCCACGACACTCACCCCTATATCAGCGGACCAGATTAAAGAAACGCAGTTGGAAACAATGGAGTTATGTATTTCTTTAAGAATAAGTTTTATAAATCAGGTCATTTGCCTCCTTTGGAATAAAACTATTTTTTTCCTGTTCCATTGGTCTGGGCTATGTAAGGGCACCAGGTTGCCAGACACGTTGACCTTTTTGGAATAACAAAATGTCCCGGAAGCCTCGGGCATAGAGTCGGCCATTTGTCAAATGGATGTCATCTGTTTTATTGTGGAATTCCTGGCAATGTTTTGTTTCCACATTTTTTAACTTTCTATTTATTTTTTGTTTGGGGGGGGGCAGTGGGGTGGGGGGCCGGGTAATCAATACCTTTCATCGGTAAACGACGCAGTTTGAACGCTTCTCCTTTGAGTTCCCCGTTCTTTTTTTTTTTTTTTTTTTTTTTTCTCGGGCTTACTCTTTTCTTTAGTATATTGTTTCTCATGTCTTGTTGGTATTTGGCCACGCCTTATTTTCCTCACCTTTGCTATTAGGTCTGTCTCACGAATTCATTATTGTTTATTTATATTCATTTTTTCTTTGTGTATTTTGAAATATTTTTTCCCACTAAGAATATCTTCAAATTTTTAAAATATTCTTAGTATATAATCGTTCTTTCGTAGTTTATGCCTTACTCTGAACACTGTTCTCAAGCGATTTTGTCTTTTCCTCTGCTCCTTTTTTTCCTACTCTTCGTACCTTCGTGTGTCTAATATCATCCATTTCCTATCATTATGTTTTTGCCTTTTTTGTATGCCCTGCATTATTACCCTTTCTTCTCTGCCTTTGTTTCTTGGCTTTTTAATCTCATTCTTTACAATTCAGTTTTTCTGTGGGCAACTTGAATGTAACTTCTTGTACTTGCTGGCTTTGTCGTGAGCATTTTTAAAGCTAACTTTTGAGAGTATGTCATAATCCAATCTAGGTTTCATCATAATTCACTTATTCACATTAGCATTCCAGTTGCACACGATCTTCACCATCTTCTTCTTCTTCTCTTCTTCTTCATCCTTTTTTTCTTCTTCCTCTTCTTCTTCTTCATGCTTTCGGTAGGAAATGACAAAGAGAGATGCCGTTTTGCTCTTTTGGTGCAGGATTTCGTTTCCATCAGCTGTATTCTACCAAATATTATGTGGAAATAGGCATTTAGTGTCCTTCAGTTGCAGGTTTTCTTTTGATTCTCTCACATCAGTGTGTCTGCGTCTAGATACCTTTGTATATGCATTCACATAACTAAAGCTGGCAGACATACAACACACATTTCCAAACAGATAAATGCATACATGCACTTGAACACACGCACATGTGGTCATTCATTTCATACATAGACACATATGCACACATTTAGAGATAAAATTGACATGCTCTCTTGCAAATAAACGTGCAAAAATGACATATTTAAACAGTTGAGTTCGGTGGGAATATCTGATTTAAATATATCATATAACTGGGCCTGTTTCCCTAGTATGAAAAGTAACTGATGCGGTTTTCGAATGGTATACTCAAGAGTTTTATACATAAAAAAATCGCAGTACTGCATACCATATACATTGTTTCATTAACTTAGCTTGAATTGATTTATGGGAAATAAGAGACCATTGCTCACCTGGATCTTAAGAGGAAAACAAAAGAGGGAAAATTCTAGGAACTATTCATAAACTGTGGCGAAGACAGAGCGCGGATCAGCCCCACTTGCTCATTTGTGAACCTATTTATAAATATATAAACTGTATAATGTGTGTATAGTTTGTGTGTGTGTGCGCGCGCATTCTTTAATTTGTCCTTGAACATGAAGAGTTCAGAGTATCTGTTAGTCAGAGAGAGAGAGAGAGAGAGAGAGAGAGACCCTCAGCATCTGCCATTTGAGGCAAAGAACTAACGCACGAATCAACGTTTTCTATTTGACGTCTGCCTGACATGCTAAACGTTCCAGGTTCCAGGTAGTAGGATTCTTAAGCGGGCAGGAATGCTTTGGGCACATTCCGTTAAAGGCCATTTAAGTCTGTTGGCTGAAGCATTGAACTGGGGGGTTACTGGTGAGTAGTCGTGTCAGCGTTAGGTCGCAAACAGAACGAAGAATGAGGTCTCAGGCTTAGGAATTTCATCCAACTGACAAGCTGAGAAAGAGCGTAAGGTGAATTATGAGGTTTATGTATGCATGCATGTACCCACACACACACACACACACACTTATATACATACACATTGTGTGTATATATATATATATATATATATATATATATATATATATATATATATATTTATACATCCACATATATACGTAAATGTGTGTGTAGAGAAATAAATGATTAGTATTATCACTGTAAGAAAAAGTTAATTTTTTTGGTATGTGTGTGAAGGAGAGTGAGAGAGAGTTTAGTCATGCATACAGTCACGCAGATACAAACATAAACAAAAATACACTCAGATATGATATATATATATATATATATATAGATATATATATATATATATATATATATATAATATATATATATATATATGTGTGTGTGTGTGTGTGTGTGTGTCTGCGTAAACTGGATGGATTTGCGTGCATGTATGTATATTGATATGAGAGAGAGAGAGAGAGAGATGGTGGATTTGCGAAAGATACTTCCAATAGTGTCCACCCTTAATGAAAATTGTTCGGTTTATGTGGCTATAAAAGTCATGAAATTGATATGTACTTCGCTCTGCCTGTTATGCCAAAGCATTCAGATGAAATAATTTCGAGAGGAAAAGTGTGTAATTAGACTATGATTTAAAACGAGAGTTTTTTTTTTTATACTTAATTCGAATCCTTTTTCGTTCCGCCACCGTGAGGGAGAATAGGCCTTAATAAAAGGTTGGGGGGTTTCATGTTTTATGTGTAGCCATGAAGGGGATGGAGCTCTCTCTCTCTCTCTCTCTCTCTCTCTCTCTACAAGACAAGATTAAATTTTTTCCTCCAGTGGTAATACTAATTGTCTATCTCTCTGTTTCTACACTCACACACACTCTCTCTCTCTCTCTCTCTCTCTCTCTCTCTCTCTCTCTCTCTCTCTCGTCTTGTCTCTTTTTTTTAAATTTGAACCTCTTCCTAAATCACTAATAAATTCTCCCGTATGTTTTCCTTATTCTCTGTTTCATTAAGGTCATGGCTTTGAATCCTCCCTCTCGTAAAACACTATAGCGAGTCCCCAGTCTCTGTCTGTCTGTCTGTATGTCGCCCCACTTTTCCACACATCCTTTCACAGACCTCGCGTGATAACTACGACGTTAATTGCCACACGGTGACAGTAATGTTTACGTAATTTAAATAAAAGGTATTACCTTACACATATAATGAAAATAAGTACGAAAGAACAGTGTATTTATTCTCGAGTTTACATAATAAATGCATGACATTCTCTCCACTAGCGCTAAATATTTTTTAGAGTCAGGTAGTCTTTATTCTTATATCCGTGATCAATTGTTGCTGTGAATATTTACAGATTTGATCTCATTTCAGCCTATAAGGCTCTGAGAATGGACCACACACAGACACACACACACACACACACACTTCTACTTTATCCCTTATGTCTAGCATACCTTCCATTGTTAAAAAATATCCACAATTATATATTAAAAATATATTTCTATGTAAAAATAGAACAAAGGCTTTCGAACACCTGAAAGTTGTTCTTCATCAATGTAACGTTAAAATGTAATGGATAGGATAGTTTCCTCCCGAAGAGCATCTGAAAGGTGGGCGGGGCGAGAAAATAAAGGAAGGAAACTATCCTCTCCATTATATTTTAACGTTACACTAATGAGGAACACCGTTCAAGTGTTCGAAAGCCTTTGTTCTATTTTTACATATAAAACTATTTTAATGTATAATTGTGGATATTTTTTAAGAATTTGTTTTCACGAGACTGTGAAATTCTTAATAAAAATACCTTCCATTTTCAATGGGGCGGTTTACGTCATCCTTCTTCGAGAAGTCTATAGGGAGCGTAATCAGTTTTCTTCTATTTTCAATCTAAATTGCAAATATTTACTGTTATGGCAGTGCACATCTGCAAGGTTGTCCTCATACAACACACACACACATATGTGTATATATATATATATATATATATATGTGTGTGTGTGTGTGTGTGTGTGTGTTTCTTTTTTCTCAAAAGTTGCTTAGTAAACACTTGCACTCCGTGCTGCTTGTTCCCGATGTAGAAGGATTTTACTTTTACTGTGGAAACCACACAGTTCTCGTTCGAGCAAGCAGGTGATTACAGGAGGAGGTAATCTTCATTTACCGCATCCAGTCTCCGCACTGGAAGGGTAATAATCTCCTCTGCTTCTGCCTAGCTTCCCTTTCCCACTAAGGAAGGCACGATTTCTTGAGTCTGTGTACTCTGTGTTCAGCGACAATACTTCTTCTTTTATCTTTATTTAAAAAAAAATACTGAAAGCGGTCTCTCGGACCACATTTTTACAACGGTCAATAAGCGGGTATATATATATATATATATATATATATATATATATATATATATATATATATATATATATATATATATATATCAGCAAAAGCCACAGGGAAAATTTTAAAAAAAGAAAAGACAGAGTGCCAAGTACTTTCGTGTGTTTAACACATCTTCGGGGCACAAAGATGTGTTAAATACACGAAAGTACTTGGCACTCTGTCTTTTCTTTTTTTAAAATTTTCCCTGTGGCTTTTGCTGGTAAACAAAATCACGTGCCTACTTTTGTGATTTTATAGTATATATATATATATATATATATATATATAGATTATATATATATATATATATATATATATATATGGTTTATTCTGATATTCCAAAAACATTTAATTAATGCTGACCTAGTTTTTAAGTCAATAATGAGGGTTAAATCTATTCAAGTATAAGGATGAATTTTTCCATTTATCATCTAAAGTGTTTTAGACAAAGGTGGTCCCAGTAGCGTATTACGTCTTCGTATTTGCATTATTTGAGAGAGAGAGAGAGAGAGAGAGAGAGAGAGAGCGGTGGGAAGGGGTTCAGCTCTATTCACCTGAGATAAACTGACACAAGAGGCCCCATTATTGTTTCAGCATTTTTAATATTTTCTAGAGAAAGTCGCTTCTGAAAATTGGGAGGTTACCCAAAAAAGTGTAAGGAATCTGCCAGAGAAGGCTGGTAGGGTAGGGGTACCAAGGGAGGAGTCCTAAGGTATACCATATTTGGGGTCCTGGTCGCTAATCCGTTCGAGTATGACACCCGTCACTGTTTCCTCTTGTTTGCGTAACAGTTTCCGCCATAAACGGGACCTTACTCCCGTTGAGTCGTTCTGAAACGGCCCGGGAGGGAAGATGAAGAGCTCTCTTGGGGACGAAGTGGTAAATAGATGGGTCTGCTGGAGGCCTCTTCATTTGCAGCGAAGTTATAGATAGCCTCGGGCGCTCATGTTTTGATAGAGTCGGTGTCGAGTATTTGGGTGACATATACATGCCTTGGTTATGGAGTAGTGGAGTGATCGTTCAAGTAGGTTGTTCTTCCAATGATTAACGATTTGCTCGGTACGTATAAGGAGATCGGTTTAAAATTGGGCCGACCTCAAAACTCAATGATCCATCTTCCTAACGGTGGCAGCCTTTTCACCACGTCTATATTAATATTGATAATTCAAACCAATATGCAGTCATCCCCATGCAGTATAGATTTAAATTTGTTCAATTCACGACCTCAGGGACCAGGGTGGGGCCAAACATGGCTCCAAAGTTTTACTTGGTCGTGTGTAACTTGGGCATGTACACATGCCCATGTAAAAACTATATATATATATATGTATATATATATATATATATATATATATATATATATATATATATATATATATATATATATATACATATTCATACATACATATATTGTATACATACTAGTATATGCATATATATTCTTGTTTTGTGTAAATGCTAACCTATTTAAACGGCAATGTACACGTTCATCTCTATTTTAATTCACGTACATAAGTGACAATAAGTCTCGGTCAGAAGACTTTTTTTAGGTCATTCTTCGGCAAAGACAATGCGAGGAAGTTTAGGGCGAGTCCTGGGGAAACAGCGCTTCTTCATCGTGATCTCTTATTGGAAAGGAATTCGGAGACAATAGGAGCGCTGTGAAATCATTAGGAAGATAAGACAAAAATCAGCTATTGCGGTCGAAGAGGTGACACTTAAATTCAGAACAGTTTAATTTTTCTTTGGAATGTTATTTTACATTAGTTTATTTATTTATTTACTGAACTGTTTTTTCATCTTAGGATATATTGTTTTGAGATTTTTTTTATTTATTCATCTTTATTTATAGTTTGTTCAGGAACCAGCAATTTGTTAGTGACAATTTTCCATTTTTTTCAGCGCTCTATACTGTATTTCCGGGTTATAGTTTTTTTATTTTAGTTGTTTGTATGTATATATATATATATATGTGTATATATATATATATAATATATATATTATATATATATATATATATATACACACACACATATCACACGCACATCATAATATATATACACACATACGTTAAGAAAAAGGAAGATAAGTTAGCCAGAATTTTTAAATAGAAAATCCGTTGAGGTGTGTGTGTGTGTGTGTGTGTGTGTGTGTCAGAGAGAGAGAGAGAGAGTATGAATCGCCCGTGATAAGAAGAGGCCTCCCGAGTATAAAGTTGGTCAAGAGATGGTGATGTTTATATCAGGGAGTTCAGAGAAGAAACATACAAGACGGGCCAATTTCCTGAATGGAGAGGTTGTGGAGATGAGTTTCTTGTGGGGAAAACTGACAAAGGAAATGTCCCTTCGCTTGAATGGGTGGTCATAATGCGAAAGCTGATGCAAGTTTTGAATAGAAAGGAAATGAGTGAAGAAAAAGGCACAGTAGGTGAGACGCTCTACGAAAGTTAAACCGGATGCAAATGGAAATAGAAACGAAGACAAAGTAAGACTGGGAAAGTTAGAAGTTTCGAATGGAGAGTGAATGGAAAGAAGAAGAGAGACTTGGAAGGAAAAATGGTAAAGGGATAAACGATACGAAAAGGAACGAGAAATAGAGTGGCAGTAAGAAGAGAATTGGTGAACGATAAAGGAAGATACAAACACAAAGAAGAAATCTAAGAAAAATGGAAAATAGCCAAATTTTGAATGGAAGTGGGAGGGACTTATTGGAAGCTAACGAAAGTGCAAACAGAAATGACTGTTAGATAAGAGGAAGAAGTAAAGCAGGTGGGCACGTTTTTAAATAGATGCCCAACTTAATGGACATTCAATGGAAGCAAAATGGAACAAAACATGCCCAAGATGATATCAGTGTGGGGCGGGGTGGAAAAGGAAAACGAAGAAGTAAGTCCGAGTAACAACAAAAATTCTGACGAAAAAAATAATAATAATGATCATGAATATTAATAAATTCTGGAAATGAAATTAGAAAATAAGTGTGCTTTAGTGGATATTAGCGGACTTGAAAACAACAGTGCTCTAGGAAGAATGAAAAGAAGCTAGAGAACTATAAAGGAAGTTTAGGGAGGTGTGAAGAGGAACGATGTAAATGAGAAACAGTAGGAAAGGTAACGTAGACACAAACAAGTAATAAAGTTGGGAGACGACAACGAAGATGCAAATAGGAAACGAAGTTGTAAGGAGAGTCTAAGAAATCTTACGAAAAGGAGTCAACAGAGTTGCTATTAACAACAAAGGAATTGAAGAGAGAGAGAGAGAGAGAGAGACGGCGTTGAGGGTGGAATGGAAGCGGAAGAAGGAGGAGGAGGAGGAGGAAAGAAGTAGGTGAGAACTGCGGTGAAAGTTAACGAAGATGCAAATAGCGGTAAAGTCTGGAAATAGAGACAAGATGAGATGAATTGACAAGAGATAAAGGTGTGTGGGATGTTGGTGGACTATGAAGCTAAGACTCTTCCTTTGTGTGCACAACAGCATCTGCAGTCTTTGTTCTTATCTGTATATAAGTAAACTAATTTTGTGGAGTTTCCGCGACCAATTCTCGCGACCAATTCAGATAATAACTGAACATTATTAATTAATTTTTTTGCCAGAGCTAGATCAGTATATATCGAGCGAAGATGCAATGTATTACTTCCCTAATAGTATTCTCCAGGCATTTTAACATGTTTTTATCTATTTATTTATATATTTTTCTTGTTTTAATAAGTGGGGTCTCTTCTTTTGTATATTACTTCATCTTAGTTCTTCTTAATGAACACCATATTCTTTGGAAGCATGAGTGTCAGGTCAATGACCCTTTTGGTGGCCTTGTTCCATATGAATAGGTGTCATCTTTTGAATAATAATAATGATAAAGTTGGTGAACAAATCAACTGTTGTTCATTGCAGCATTCGCTAACCTCATTATTATTCCTCTTCGCTCCTTACTAGATAGAATTTTAAAAGCACGGAAGTGGAAATTGTGTTGACAGTAACTTGGGGGAAGAGAAAAATAAATTAATGTCTCTGTGAAGCCTGGTTTCGTCTAGTAATTCCAACATTACTATTGATTCTGATGTCAGTGAAGTTCGCTATAGTTACGGAATTACTTGCAGAGAATGACTTAAGAATTTCAATTCATTTTTTTTTATATTACAGTTTACAAAAATTTAATTTCAACATTTTAACACTATCATAGTAAGGCTTAAGAGAACATGTTCGCGAAATCTCTCACGGAGAAGAACTAATTTATTTTTTTACACAGTTATGTATTACTCAGGACTTTCCATCCATTTCACAATCATGGTGTAAAGTGACAGTTATTGCTATTCGTATAGTTACGGAATTCGTACAAGTTTTGCAACCGCATCGATGTATGTGACCCTAGTTTGGCGAGCCTATGAAGAAGTCGAGATTATGTAATAATGACAAGCGTTCTTTTGAAATTGCCGACTCCTGAAAAGATGGATCAATCTTGCTAGGCTTTGATACTTTCATTTTAATCAAGTAATTGCCTCACTGTCAGTATGTTTTCGAATAGTACCTAAAATCAATTTGGTATTCCGAAACCCAGTTTTACACCTACGCTGGCTAGTTGCATAATGGAGAGAATGATACCTGTACAGTGAAGTGTTATGCAACATGCAATACACAACTCTCCATCAACCTATGTACTACCTCCGACCCCTCTCTCACCCGATAACGAGTAGGTCATCCATCACGAGTGATAAAATTCACGAGATGAACGTGACACTGCATTTTATCTTCTTATCTGTCATTCACAAGTTGGGAGAGTTTCGAGGTTGAATGAACACGATGACGGTTAAATGGTAGGCGAGACTTTTCATTAACTGTACTAAATTCTGTGAGACGCTTTCTGTTGTGAGATACCACGTGAGACTTTGTCTTTCGGTAGGTCGAATATGAGTAGCGAATCAAATCGGCGAGAATATATTTGTTTTCCTGTAGAGAACTGGGGAAGACAATACGTTCTACAGGTGGAGAGGTCAGATAGACGGGATCAAGGTTCTTTATTTGAATGACCTTGGGTCGGGATTATATGTAGATAAGTCAAAACTTGACACGCGAAACACAGCACATACGTAGAAATTGAAGCTCCTTTCACAGATATTTGGCATAGAATATTAGATATAACATCGAATCAGTGTTATTAGAATCAACCGATTTTCTATGTTTGAAGATTTCCTGTGTTTGAGACGAGGTGGGGGATCGTTGAGGTACTCCCTTTCCGTTCATTACATGATTGGGTTTTGGACTAAACAGGAATTTTACTGGAACTCTTTTTACACGTGGAGCTATTAGTGTAAATATGAAATTACTGTAAGAAATATGTTGATTTTCAAAGAGCTTCTTTGTCTTAAAACTTTGTTTTCTCATTATTTTAAACATCCATATTCCCCGCATTCTTTTCAGTTCTATAAATAGGATTTGACTTCAAAATCCTCCTAAACATTAAAATTTATACTAAATTCCACAACACTTCAAAATGTAAGCTATCATTCCTTACTCACTTTTTCAGTTGACTTCTGTTTATCTAAAACCATTACTCTTGATAACAATTATTTTCAAATCTCTGACCATACTGCGATGATTTTCTTGTCTGTCACAAATTAAACAAACATTAATATTAAAAAAAAAAAATGCTCGCCCATTCATATTCGAGAGTTGTTCCACAAACTTGAGTCTGTCCCATTTGGTATTTCCCAAACATCTCTTGTTGCAAATATTTTGAGAAATCCCAGAGCATTGTCCACTCATGCATGATATTGTTTCTTACCCCAAACCTGATACTTTCCCAACTATTCTTTCATTTATGAGCTTTAACTAGGGATGTGTCCAAGTATCGGTATCAGTGAATTTCTGGCCGATACCAGCCGATACTTTTGTCATTAGTATAGGAAATTTAAATTCTTCTAGGCTGCCATAATATTAATTTTCTGTACCACTTTTCATTTCTAGGATAATTATATTGAATATTATCTTTGATAAAATTATAATTTTAACTTAGTTCAGATGGTCCAAGTCCAGTATGAGTTGGAACTTGCAAAATGATTTGTGCTTTTTTTGAGTTGAATGTTTTGTTGATCTATACTGAGAAACAAACTCTGGTCCTTTCGTAATCTTATTTCTATTTGTGTACCTGTATCTCATTTTTCTTGGGATTACTTAATAGAACCAATTTATGTATTCTCCTAAATAAGGGTAATATTGAAGTAACAGGTATCGGTATCGGTATCGGCGAAAAATTTGGTATCTGTGCATCCCTATCTTTAACACACTAACAACCAGCGTCCAACAAACTTTGTTAGCATCTGTATGAGACCTGCTTTTGCGCAGAATCAGTCACTAAGTTGCAAAAGCGCTTGCGAGAGTTTCATTATCAGCTCAATAAATCTATCCTTTTTAACACTTTGCAGACTACCATCCAAACACAACAGTTTTACTCTTATACGAAACCAGCCTTTATGCACGAAACCGGTAACTCTCAGCTACGCATCCTTACAGCAGTTTCACTTTAATCATTAGATCTTTTGTTAACTCCTGAGAAACTAGTGTTCTGTGGACAAGGGAACAGTTATTCCTCTCATCTGTTTGTTTGCAACCCTTCCTTCCTTCTTGCGGCACGTGCCACACATTCAGTTACACAAAAAAATGTGCTCAACTTAATGACCTGCATTAGCATAATTACAATCCAGTGACGCAGCTGCCTTTTGCCATAAATTGTACACATACGTATGTGTTTGTTTGTGTGTGTGTGTCTCTCTCTGCTTATTTGCATATTTGATCAGGTTCCAAGTGATATCCTTTCTATGACAATAAAAAAAAAATAGTCGTTGCATGATGTTGAAAATGATGAAGGAATAATTTTAAACCTTCAGGAGGGGTGTGTGAATAGGGGAGTAAAATCGTCATGCAAACTTCATCAATTCTTTGACGTCACGTACAGTTATTCCTCTTAAAATACGTTGATCTGATTTTGTTGCTCTTTAATAATTGCCAGCTATTTCACCTTCGAGGAAAGTTGTAGAGTTGAGAAAACGTTGCAGAGTTGAGAAAACGTTGCAGAGTTGTGAAAACGTTGCAGAGTTGAGAAAACGTTGCAGAGTTGTGAAAACGTTGCAGAGTTGAGAAAACGTTGCAGAGTTGTGAACACGTTGCAGAGTTGTGAACACGTTGCAGAGTTGTGAAAACGTTGCAGAGTTGTGAAAACGTTGCAGAGTTGAGAAAACGTTGCAGAGCTGTGAAAACGTTGCAGAGTTGTGAAAACGTTGCAGAGTTGTGAACACGTTGCAGAGTTGAGAAAACGTTGCAGAGTTGTGAAAACGTTGCAGAGTTGAGAAAACGCTGCAGAGTTGAGAAAACGTTGCAGAGTTGAGAAAACGTTGCAGAGTTGTGAAAACGTTGCAGAGTTGTGAAAACGCCCAATTTATGTGCATTTCATTTACGAAGAATAGGGACATATTCCTGTTGGCTCCGTAGGAGGGGGTTGGGGGCTAGAATTGTCAGTTCACGCGGTGCACTGTAGGCATTACTTTTACTGCACCTACACTCATATTCTCTCTTCCATCTTGCTATCCACCTTCTCCTAACAACTCTTTCCTAGTTCAGCTGCGAGGTTTTCCTCCCATTACACTTTTCAGGTCTTTCTACTCTCAGTTTCCCTTTCAGCACCGAATTGCCTTATAGGTCCCAGCGCTTGGCCTTTGGCCTGAATTCTATATTTCATTCCATTACATCTGTTCGTGCGTCTGTTCGTGACTAGTTTCATTTTGGGCATTCTCGATTCGATGAGCCCAGTTGGTCAAGTCGAAGACTCCATCTCCTCGGTTGCTGGAGAACTGGAATGATTTTTGCCGAGATGGAAATGGAACAAGACAGAAAAGTCTGTAGGGTTAGTGTTGTTGTGGTTTCCTGCTTCTCGAGGTGGATTAATAAGCAATTCTGGGCTGAAAAGCTGAAGTGTTCACAGTTGTTATAAATCTTCTCATCGACATAGGACATTTTTTTTTCCTTTTACATTAGCCTTAGTCCTTGTGCCTTCCAACTTATCGTCATTATTATTGGTTACAGGTCCACAATAATATAGCATGTGAGTGTATGGTCTCTAATGGATAATAAAAGCTTTCGAACCTTGTAGATGAACATAGTACAAGGTTCGAAAGCTTTTAATATCCATTGAAGACCTTATACTCACATGCCATATTATTGTGGACCCGCTATTGTCTTCATTTTCGACATAGAAAACTGTGCCCATTATTATTATTTCTATCAGTATTATTAAATATGAGGTATTAAGCTGCTAGCAAGCTTCTACGGTTCTACAAGATAGACTGATCATGTGTGATAAAAGAAAAGAAAGAAAGAACCAGAACAAAAGGGTTATAACAAAGTCGCTATAAGTCGAATTAATTTGTGACGATGAACTTGATTTGATTAGGAAATTAAATCGATAGAGTAAGACCTAGCAGTGGAAGCTTTCAGAGGTTTGTCACATCCCAAGAATCAATGAAAATGAATCATTATATGTCAATGCGCGAGTAAGACAATACTTGTGGTTGTAGCAATGGTGATGCAAGAGGTGATTGCCGGTGTGTCATGTCTGTAGATATCGCCCGTGTCTCCCAAAATAAAAACAAGGCATTAAAATGGGCAGAATAGAGGAAGATAAAGCTGAGAGACAGTTATTATTTTTCATGTTTATTACAGCGGTAACTTTCCCTCTCCTTTCCTTATCTTTTTGTCATGCGCATTTTTACTCTCGTTTCGCTGTCTCTACGACCGTCGCCTTCCCATTTCTACTCGTTCTTTTCGCCGTAACCCGAGTGTTCATTACCTCTCTATAGTGCTCTTATCTTTCCTGCTTCAATACACATTATCCTTTTTTCCCCCCTTTCCACGGGGCTCATTAACATTGACTCCTCTCCATTTTCCTATTCCGCAGTGTCCATTTCCTTCCTTCCTTTCCCGTGTCCTCTGCCTCGTCCGTTTTTACCTGCTTGCGAATGAAGAGCGGACCATTGAAACCTGGCCTTCTTTTGATCTCCCGCCGTGTATTCCCCTTATCAGTATTTTGCCAGCTGTCTGGACGTCGTATTCTCCTCCTCCTCCTTCTCCTCCTCCTCGCCTGGTTCTCGTTCTTTCCAACCTTCCCCTTAATTGCAAGAGCCTGATGGGACATTTAAGGAGACCCTTATCTCCTCACGTTATCGCGCGTTTTAGTTTCGTCAGGGATCCAGTTTGGTGGGCGTGCTCGCGTTCGCGCATGCATTTGTCATCTAGCATGTTTTGTTTTAATTTCAGTTCTTCGTTGAAAATCGGGAGTTCTCGGAAGGCTGCTGCTGTCTTGTGAGGTTTTCCAGTTTGTTTTTAATCATGAAGTAAAATGGATGTCGCGTGATCTAATTTTTGCATGTGATTCTAAGCTGTTTATTCTAACTCGCTTCTCTTTTAAGGGCTTGCGTGAGTGTGTTATGACTTATTTTCTTGAAGGAAAATTAGTGCTCGTGAAGGTAAATGAAACAGCCTTACTGCCCTTTACTTTAGCAGTCTTCTAAGTAAAGAACAGTAAGTCGAAAGGCCTAGCTCCACTCCGCTGTTTCATTCTCCTTCGTGGCATTTGCTTTATATACATACATATATATATATATATATATATATATATATATATATATATATATATATATATAAGTATACATTGAGAGACTGTGAGAGAAACTGTTTCTAGACGGATATTTGTTAAATAATTATCGGACAATGAGGTAATGGTTGACCTATTCCATTCATCACATATAACTGGCTTAATGATGCTGAGAGACTCGCAGAGAGAGAGAGAGAGAGAGAGAGAGAGAGAGAGAGAGAGAGAGAGAGAGATTCACATTAAGCTTCAGCGGAAGTGTACCATTTGCACTACAATGAAATGCGCTTTATCAGTCATTGAATATTCAGTATTAATTACGGTAGTGACCAAATTTACTTTCCGTTTTGTAGATGTCGATCTTCTCTGAGCTTCCTGATTACAGGAGGCGTCTTTCAGATGCAGGGATTGATTGGTTCACGAATACTGTTTTTCATTTTGTAGTTATTGACAGATCTCTCTTATATGGCGTATTTTATTTGTAACGTAACTCACGAAATCTGCACACTGATCCACGCGAATTACGAGGTCATCTTACCGCTCTCATATGGCGCATTTTATCTGTCAAGAATCTCACGAATTTCGCATATGGCTTTATTTATGAGAGTATTTCTCGAGATCTGCGCCGTGGATGATTTATTATGGAAGGGGTTTCGCGAAATGTGCATGTTGCATAATTTATTGCTGGGACGTCTCGCGAAATCATTTATGTGGCAATTTCACAAAATTTATTTTACTGCATTATCAGTGTGGGAGGATTTTTTCACGAAATTCTCTGAGGGCTACTGGGAATTTGTTTATTTTGTTAGTATGTGTCTTGAAATATACGAACTAGAGAATTTATTTGTGAGGGCAGTTACAGCGCCTCAGTGGCGTGGTTGGTTTGGTGTTTGCTTCTCACCTCGGTGGTCGCGCGGGTTCGATTCTCGGCCATTCCATTGAGGAGTGAGAGATGTGTATTTCTGGTGATAGAAGTTCACTCTCGACGTGGTTCGGAAGTCATGTAAAGCCGTTGGTCCCGTTGCTGAATAACCACTGGTTCCATGCAACGTAAAAACACCATACAAACAAACAAACAAATAATTGTGAGGACAGTTCAATATAGTCTGTCTAACGGATGGAAAAAACAATAATGTTTTTGTCGGTTTTTCCCATGGAATCACAGAAGACGCATATGATCATGCGGTCTCTTCATTCATAATTCATATAATTAGTTCCAAGGTCTTCCAACTGGTGTTTTTTCCAGGCCGATTTCCCCTCTTCCTTCTCTGCTCGTTATTTTGCCTTTCTTTTATTCCTTTTCATTCGTTTTTCTCGTACCTTCTTTGTCTGTTTTCTTCCCCTGGCTATTGGAGATATTTTTAAATTTTCACTCGTTTATTTTTGTTTGTTTTAGTTTGTGGATAGCATTTGATTTTCGTGTTTTCGTTCGTTGGTTTTTTATTTTATTTGTTTATTCTATTTTGTATTTTTTTAAAGAAAACTATTGAGATGCCTATTTGTCCGTCAGCACTTTTTCTGTCTGCCTTCAGGTCTTAAAACTATTTAGGGTAGAGAGCTGCAACTTGGTATGTTGATCGTCCACCCTCCAATCATCAAACATATTAAATTGTAGCCCTGTACCCTCAGTAGTGTTTAGTTTATGTAAGGTTTAAAACATTAATAATGATGATAACTGTAACGATATTGTTAATGCTAATATAATCCATCCAGTATCTGTGTAGATTTCATTGAGGTTCGAGGAACAATTGTAAATTTCTTCAGTCACACCATATAAAGAAGTGTCATTTTTATTAACCTGTTTTGGTTATTATTATTATTATTATTATTATTATTATTATTATTAGTAGTAGTAGTAGTAGTAGTAGTAGTAGGTAGTAGTAGTATTCAGAAGATGAAGCCTATTCATAAGAAACAAGCCCACAAAGGCCTGTGACTTGAAATTCAAGCTTTCAGTGGAAGAACTAAGAGGATGTAAAGGGAAATTCAGAAAGAAGATATTTCGCTTATTAAAAAAGAAAAAGATAAAATAATAAGTTAATAAATAGATGAAAAATCTATTGAAAATGCCAGGGGAGTAGTAAGGAGTTAGTAATGTATTGCATCTTCGCGTGAACTTCTGAAACACACATGCAAATCCACAAAATATTAGACGAAATTGAGTGAATTTCGAGAAAAGAAGAAGGGAAAATGAAATGATTTGTATGCGTTTTCGGAGGCTCTTCGCGTTTCTTTTGGAAGTCTAAAAATAGCCGTGGATTTCTCCGGACTTTCTCCTTTGTCTCCTCGGTTCCGTGACGGACTTCGTTCGGTCCAGATTCGCCTCTTGTTACGCTGTAACATCCACGGGGCTGGGAATTTTCTTCGGTAAAAAGGGAGATGGCTCTATAAGTTTGGCGAATCAGATTGGCGGTCTCTCTCTCTCTCTCTCTCTCTCTCTCTCTCTCTCTCTCTCACACATGTATATGTATAATTTGTGTGTGTGTATATATATATATATATATATATAATATATATATATATATATATGTGTGTGTGTGTGTGTGTGTGTGTGTATGTGTGTTATATATACACACACACACACACACACACCAAGATAGCTATGTAGGGATGGATAGAAATTTCATCGCCTGTACATTAATATTTGCTGCTTGTCCGAGATTTTTTTGCTTTCAAACAAATCAACCATTTTCAGCCTTTAAATAAAAGTCCAAATCTAATTGTAACATGATTAGAATGCACTTGACATTCTGTTCTAGGAATCTAGAGTGAAGTAAAGGCTAAAGGTGATTTGAATTTAAAGAAAAAACAAATTTACTGAAAAAGTAAAACGGGAAAAAAGTTATAGATTCAACAGTATATAAAGTGAAAGGTGGCTGATGACGATTAAGATGAGTTTTAACGATTTTTAATTGTAAATCGATTCTGGAAGAATAATGTGCGTGTGTATGTGTGTTGAGAGAGGGTTGGAGAGATCCCTTTGCTTGTAAAAATAGCCCATCGATGTATACCGTTATTATAAAACCATTTGATATGAATTCACTTCGAACAATTTATAATGGTGACCGGTATCGCCAAACATGAACGAACAATTCCTGGTTTCGACTATGTGGCGATGAGATATTTATTGCTGGAAGTTCATTGCATGTTCAGCATTTATATAAATTTTATACATGAACGTGAATATTACCCGTTTTGTTGTGCGCTTCTTTTATATAATGTGTGTATTGTATGTATTTAGAGCGTGATATATGTTCTGCGTATTTATATCCATGCATGCATGCATGCATACGCACAATATGTATATATGTATCTGTATGTAAGTACACACACATTATTTTATATATATATATATATATATATATATATATATATATATATATGTGTGTGTGTGTGTGTGTGTGTGTGTGAATAAATTCTTCTGTTAAAACAGGATACGTCTCAAGTATAAAAGGCCCATTATAACACTGGTTTGAAGCTAAGAACTATATTTCACTTGTTGATAAGGGTGGAAGTTAGTCCACCGAAATATAGTCCTTAGCTTTAAACCAGAGTGTTTTAATGGGTCTTTTATACTTTATGAATATATATATATATATATATATATATATATATATATATATATATATATACATATATATAAAGAGTATCCTTTTATGCTGCATGAATCGGAACCAAAATATTTTTTTATAATATGCAGTAGAAACCGACTCCCATTCAATTGACCTTTTTAACCCTTTGTGATACAGGGGTTTCATCCTTGATACTACAGTGCGTGCAGTTATTTTTCTGCTGTTATTTATTTATTCAGTTTTTTTTTTGGGGGGTTACAGTTAACCCACATACAAGAGATGGATTTAACAAATAAAAGTGTCCATTGATAAAAAACCGAGCGATGGTCAGTAATGCTTACCTTTATGCTTTTGGAAGTTATGATTCCGCAATTAAAGTCTCTCTCTCTCTCTCTCTCTCTCTCTCTCTCTCTCTCTCTCTCTCAATTCTACCCTCGCCTCATATATCAGAGTTCTAAGAAAATAAAACATCATAAAGGATATGGCTCAATTACTTTCAGTTCCCTCGTGAGGGAAGGGATTCTCAGTTATCTGTTATTATATCTCCTTTCGGTGTTCATACCAACTCGGCATAATTGCCTGGAGAGAGAGAGAGAGAGAGAGAGAGAGAGAGAGAGAGAGAGAGAGAGAGAGACTGGCAGCACTGTTCGCTTTCATACTGCCTCCTCATCAGAACATTACTGAGTTTGCATGTTTCGTTTGATCGAAAGCATGAATATGATACGATCGTACCAAAAGCAGTCTGTTTATCCCCCTCTTGATTTTTTTTAACAATTTACGAAACTCTCATACTTACTGTTCCCTTGTGAATTGTTTCTTATACAAAGAGAATGATTATTTCTTTTGAAGTCTTTTATTTGCAGGAAGACTCCCGTTGAGAAGAGATAGCATTCAAAGGTTTCTCTTTGGTCTTTGTAGGAATCTGTGTTGTGCTTCCTTTGTGCTGCTGCAACTTTTGTTTACTCTGTGGAATTTCTGTGATTGTTCATTGACTTTATTCTCCAATAATCCATTGATATAGGAAAGTCTTCGTGTTTCCCGTATTCCCATATTCTAGGAACGAATCGTGTATTTGCAAGGTCTACGTTTTCTCTGCGTTAAATTCTACTTATACTTTCCTTGTGTACTGATGTCTCTTGTACGAGTATTATTCAGGTCTGGCCTACTTTAAAACATTGGTTTTCAGTTGCTGTGCTCTTAAGACATTGCAGAAGTGGATATCTCTTTAAAATAACTAGAGTTTCTCTTGGTCTAATTTCTTTGCTGCACTGATTGGATACTGTTATCCGGAATTGCAATGAATAAAGCTGTATCTCTTACTGCTTACATTGTTAAGTATTCTTGCCATATATTGCTAAAGCTTCTCTTGCAACTGTTTGATTTGATTTGTGATCTTAAAAATTTTGACATATAATTCCTTGGATTTATTATTATTATTATTATTATTATTATTATTATTATTATTATTTTATTATTATTTTATTATTATTATTATTATATTATTATGTACTAATGCAGGAAAATCTGAACACAATAGAAATAAAATACTTGATAACCAGATAGATCATTGGAAGGTAAATTGAAATTAATGGATAGCCATTAAAACAAAATATTAGGCTAATTGTGTGTGTATATATAATATATATATATATATGTATATATATATATATATATATATATATATATATATATATATATATATATACAATTGGCCCAATATTTTGTTTTAATGCTTATATATATATATATATATATATATATATATATATTATATATATATATATATATATATATACATATACATATACAGTGTGTATGGAAAAGAACAGAGGGTGAATGACGCAATATGCATACGGTTGTGTATATGCAAACAAGAGCGGCTGTCTCCATTCTCTTCGCAATTACATTACTGGAGGAGTCTTCCAGCTCACATTGTCATGTGAGTTGTCTGCCACTCGAGCACGCAAGACCTTCACAATCACTCACTCGTGCAAACAAGAACTTTAAGGAATAAATTAAAAAGAATTTTTTTTTTTTTTTTTGGGGGGGGGGGGGTTCGTCTATTACAATAGTCTTTGTTACGTAAGGAGCGAGGAAACTTTACTGAATATTCATATCGTTGAAAATACAGTGAAAGAAAGTTATATGTCATTGCGACAGGGAATTATTGACTTCCCGGGTCAAGCAGATGCCAGTGCGTGTAATTTGTTTGTAATAAAATTAGATTTACCCTCATTACGTTTCATCTGGATCCAGAGTTGTGTTTTGGTGATGGGCACGGTCATAACTAGCTTCTCTCTCTCTCTTCTCTCTCTCTCTCTCTCTCTCTCTCTCGATCGTGATTATGGTATCGCGGGTTCGTTTGCCGCTACCGGACATCATACTTTCTACATATTTCTTTGAACTTGGATCTTAAGGCTTTGCAGCGACAAGAATATCCAAGAAAGAGCGAAGAATTCGAGAAGTTAACGAGGGTCTTGTGGCTGTTACAGTTACACACACACAGATCCTTGATAGATAAAAGATAACTTTGAAGGGGAAGGCGATCCATTTAGGCTTCTGATCTTATTAACTGTTCTTATTATAAGTTTTATTTTTTACAGTCAAAGTCAAATTGCCAAAAGCAAAATAATTTTACCTTTGACAGTCGTATGGTTTACTTCTTCGGGGAAATGCACTGAAAGTGAAATCAGCTTTGAAGGGCCGTTTTCGTAAAAGTCAAACAAGATTACTGGAATTATGTTTTCACATTTTTATCTATAACTTATAGTCCGTAACATTAACATATATTATGAACCTGTAGTTTATGGTAGCTCGATTATTTTCAGTGTTCTCATACGCCATTCGTGGAAGGACCAGGTATACATTCGAC
The DNA here is from genome assembly GCF_015104395.2 of Macrobrachium nipponense. Classification (NCBI taxonomy): domain Eukaryota; kingdom Metazoa; phylum Arthropoda; class Malacostraca; order Decapoda; family Palaemonidae; genus Macrobrachium; species Macrobrachium nipponense. The sequence continues at coordinate 77,865,722 of NC_087207.1, forward strand.
ACTTTCACTATATAAATTACAGACATTCAAAGTAGATTTTGTTCTTTCTGTCCAACGATTTGGATAAGTAAATTAAAACTTGGGATTTCTGAGTCTACACAAAAATACAAGCGCACAAAAACAATAAAAAAAATAACAATACTAATGTGTGTATGTACAGAGCGTGTATGAGAATGTATGTGCTGATATTCTCTCTCTCTCTCTCTCTCTCTCTCTCTCTCTCTCTCTCTCTCTCTCTCTCTCTCTCTCTCTGTTTCACTTCTCGAAGTTTTCCTTCTAGTTGTTGAACTTAGTACAACAAGAAAAAAAGAACAACACTAATAGAAAATGCATTTGTAACAAGTAGCCCAGAGTAGTCAGATGAAGGATAGCCTTCTATGAGATTTTTTTTTTTAGAAGGCTGGAATTCTAGTAAGAAACAATATCCAAAGAATATTCTTTGGATATTGCTAAGAAACAGGCATCAACCGTCGAGAGGCGGTTAGTGATATAAATTCATTGCCCGCACAGTGACAGAAATATCCCACAAATTTGTATTACATAAGATACCGACACAAATTTGTATTACAGAGAACAAATTTGTATTACAGAAAGAGAGATTGTATGGCATGTTCAACAGGAGGGAGGTCAAGGTATTGCAAACCACGGGGAGATTTCTTACTTAAGATACCGAATTAGGTTAAGAAACTGCGCGGAAACGAGAGTTTAATATTGACTCAAGTAAGCTATTTCTTAGGCAACAACCGTCAAAAGAAAAGAGCAGCTATTGAGGTCAAACTCCTTCGGTTGTAAATTGTCCAACGCTGCGAGTCTCTCATTCATGTCCTGCTCTTGACCAACGAATATTTGTTTTAGATTTTATGATCCTGACACACGTGTAAAGTCTCTCTCTCTCTCTCTCTCCCTCTCTCTCTCTCGTAAAATTAATTTTTACGTTAAAAGTTCCTTCTCTCATGCACTCTCTGTTGTAAATGTATAAAACATTACTTTGTCTCTCTCTCTCTCTCTCTCTCTCTCTCTCTCTCTCTCTCTCTCTCTCTCTCTTAAAATTAATTTTTACGTTAAAAGTTCCTTCTCTCATGCACTATCTGTTGTAAATGTATAAAACATTACTTTTTTCTAATTCTCTCTCTCTCTCTCTCTCTCTCTCTCTCTCTCTCTCTCTCTCTCTCTCTCCATGATGACTTTATTTGTATCTTCACGTAAAAAATGAAACGTGCCTGGCATTCTTTTAAGTTTACAGTATTTTATTTCCAAAATCCATATTTTAACCATGGCCTTCACTGTATCTTTTCTGTAAACGTGTATGGAAATCTCTCTCTCTCTCTCTCTCTCTCTCTCTCTCTCTCTCTCTCTCTCTCTCAGTTCACGTAATTCCTCTTGGGAAAGCACCACAGAGGCGGAAGTGTTCGGAAGATCCACCGTCGAGTCGAGATGCAAAGAGGCTTTTGTTTCAACCTTGGCTCCAATGCGATGCCCCCCCGCACCCACCCGCCCCCACCCGCCCCCACCCCATCCATCTGACCTCCCATCCCCATACCCTCTATTCGCTCCCCATCTCTTGTTCTCCCCCAAGTGAAAACCAAACTGAGAAAAAACAAAGGGGGGTTTGGGGGGGTTGTGGGGATGGTGAGGTTACATTTATGGTAGTTTGTCAGAGGAAAGTGAGGTTGGGGATTGATTTTGAAAATCCAGGCAAATAACGAAAACTAGTTTGTCAAAGAGAAGTGTGGCTAGGGATTAATAAAAAAAAATCCAGGGAAACACCAAGAAGTAGTTTGTCAGGGGAAAGTGTGGTTAGGGATTAATAAAAAAAATCCAGAGAAACAACAAGAAATAATTTGTCAAATTAAAGTGTCTTTAGAGGTTAAAAAAAAAACCCAGAGGAAAGTTTGGATAAGGGTTAATAAAGAAATCCCAAATAGATAAATGAATAATATTATTATTGGAAAAAAGAACTAGGTGAGAAGTTGGCCTATTTTATAGGGTTGTATTTTTTCTATATCCATTTCCCCTAATGAAAGAGACTTGGAAAAATACAAAAGATTAAAATTCCCAAGAAATACACATATACCTTATTTATAAAGACTATGTAGAACCGTAATCTATCTGTACGTTAAAAAAGATTTGTTCAGCAGATATATCTTTTTGATTATATATTTTGGCTTACTCAGGTATAAGCCTGCAAACTACTGTTGTTGCTCTTGTTGTGGGGTGTAGGAAAGATCTGTGGAAAAGCCTAAAAGGGTCTGAAAAGGTGTTTTCCGATGAGTTAAAGATACAGGAATTGTAGGATAGGGTATTTGTCATTTACTTGTTAGAATGAAAGTGTAAAAAATAAATAATGTGCATGTTAAACAGTATAGAATAAATACTCCTAATAAAATATAGCGTATTTATTTAAATTTTCGTTGGTGAAACAACGCTGTATTTGATCATAGGTTTCAGCACGCGCCTCGAGTAAGCTGGAGGTCGGATCACGCCTTGTTTATTTTTACACTGCATCTAACTTTTCCGTGTCTTTGATTTGATAGAGATTGATTACTTCTGACCATAGTATGGCGTCACAGAAGCTGTGTCGAACTGGATAAACGGTTACCAGAGTTCTTTCATTATGAAGGAACCGTTGATTGAGATTATATTCACTCGTGAAGTTTGAGTGAAATCCACTTTTATCATTATCGCCTTTTCCTTTTCACCGGTTGTCTGATCTTTCTCATAAATATATATATATTTATATATATATATATATATATATATATATTATATATATATATATATATATATATATATATATATATATGTACGTATGTATGTATGTATGTGTGTGTACATATATATATTGTTTGTATATGTTGTAAATAATATACATATATATATATATATATCTATATATATATATATACATATACATACGTGCATACATATTTACATACACATACAAACAATATATATATGTACACACACACACTATATATATATATATATATGGATATGTAGAGCATTTTCTCCAAGTATTTGCGTAGCAAAGCGTACAACTCCTGTGGCACTACAGAAATTTTCTAATTAATTTTTTCTAACCCGTAATTCCTCTCCTAATAAAATGAAAAGAATAAAAAAAGGGAGAGTAAAAGAGGCCTTCGACTTCATCCTATTACTCGTGTTAAGATAAGGATCGTAAATAATACCTAAAAAGCCTCAGGTCCATTTTTCAGTTCCTTTTAATTAAGGGTGACGTCTATATTAGAAACTATTTGCGGTTTCCCCCTCGCAGGTCTGGTACATTTGCCTTTCGTCCTTCTCTCCCTCTCTTTCTCTCTCTCTCTCTCATCTCTCTCTATCTCTCTCATCCTCGCAAGGTGGCACAGAAGGTGGAGGGGTCTCTGCGAGAGGGCGTGGGCGGGGGGCTGAGGATGAGCTTCGAAGGGGGGCGGGTGGTCGGCTGGAGGTGGAGGGTCTTCATACTAGTAGGGGGTTGGGTTGGGTTTTGGGGGGTGGGGGCCGCTTTAGGTGGGCGTAAGGTAAGGGGTTGGAGATCACGGACCCTTTTATCAATGAGAAATACAGCCTTAATAAATCAATGCACCGAACAAGTCGATAGAGATTTTTTAAACCTGTTCCCTCCCAAAGGCTTCCTTCCTCTCCTCCTCCTCCTCCTCTTACTCTTTTTCTTTCGCTTCCGCTTCCTTTCTTATGTTTTGTTTACGTCGTGTACTTTGAACCTCTGTTGCTCTTGCTGGAATTTTCTTTCCATTTATATTCATCCACTTTTCACAAATTGCTTAGAACTGTCCGGTCGGTGAATCGTAGTTTCTTTATTCGACCTCTCTCTCTTCTCTCTCTCTCTCTCTCTCTCTCTCTCTCTCTCTCTCATCGTCAGTGTTTTTCTTGCGTTTTATTTTTTTCCAGACTTATTGACCCATAATTAAAGGCCTCCTTTTTTTATAGTTTTCTTTAAAAGAAAACTATTGAGTTGGCTTTGTCTGTCCGTCCGACCGTTTTCCTTCCGTCCTCAGATCTTGAAAACTACTGAGGCTAGAGGGCTGCAAATTGGTGCGTTGATCATCCACCCTCCAGTCATCAAGCATACCAAATTGTAGCACTCTAGCCGCAGTACGTTTGATTTTATTTAAAGTTACAGTTAGCCATAATCGGGCTTCTGACAACGATATAGGGCAGGGCCACCACATGGGCTTGGTTAAAGTTGCATGGGCCGCGACTCATACAGCATCAGACCACCGAAAGTAGATCGATATTCGGTGACCTTCATCGTACGCTGACAGAAAACTCGATTGCGCCGTTGACGGCGCATTTTAACCGAGTTGATCTTTTGTCTCTTGGTATATAAAACTACATTTTTCCTTATACCGTTTTCTTTTAACCGTTTTTCAGATTCCGGCTCCTTTTACAGCGAGTCAACCAGTCTTATTCCTTCGTGTTTTCGACACGGGAATAAGCTTTTGCTTTTTACCACTCTTCTCTGCGCTGATATCCTCGTTGTCCTCATATTCACTATTTATACTTCAGTTAATCGTCAACTCTCCGTGCTCTCCTTTTCCAAATTCATCTCTCTCTCTCTCTCTCTCTTTCTCTCTCATGGTCTCTTAGCGTCGCACCGCATGCTGTCAAAACGCCTTTGGAAGAAGAGCTCGTCCCGAAAGACACAATGGCGGGGCTAATTACGCCATTCCTTCCGAGACGAAAAGTACCTCTTTCCTGGCCTAGCTTTTCGGAGTATGACGTCCGCAGCTCCTTTCCGTGACGGATGGGACGAGAAGAGTCCTGGTCGCCTGTTTCCTAGAAACGGTCGGTGGACTCTGCTCGTCTTCGGAATACGGCGGGCTTGTTAAAGTTTATGTAGGCAAAGGTGACGGACTCCGCTATTGTTGTCAGCAATGCGAGAATGTTAATGTTTATGTTAAGAGAATGTTAAATTAAGGGAATGTTAAATTTTATGTAGGCAAAGGTGACGGACTCCGCTACTATTGTCAACAATGCGAGAATGTTAATGTCTATGTTAAGAGAATGTTAAAGTTTATGTAGGCAAAGATGACGGACACTGCTGCTGTTGTCAGGAATATGAGAATATTAATGTTTATGTTAAGAGAATGTTAAAAATCGTGTGTTAAAGTTTATGTAGGCAAAGATTAGGGACTCTGCTGCTGTTTGTCAGGAATGCGAGAATATTAATGTTTGTGTAGGTGATGATTTTGATGTTCATGTGTAAAATGATAGAGTACAAGGATGTCAAAATTTATACAGATTTGTCATTGAGAATGTCGTGATACATCTCTTGATCCTCTGTGGTCTCAAAACAGTATTAAGTCGTTTCGCTGTTGAAAAGAGCTAACTAATAAGATACACATTTTTGTGGTAAGGCTACAAACTACTTTGCTGTTGTTCTTGTTGGGGGGTAAGGAAAGGCCTATGGAAGAGCCTATAAAGGTCTAAAAAAGGTGTCTCGTGTTGAGTCAAAGATACAGGAATTTTAGGATAGGATATTTATGATCTATTCATTAGAATGAAAATGTAAAAAATAAAGAATGTGGATATTAAACAGTGCAGGAAAATGATTTCTAATTAAATATAGCGTATTTATTTTAATATTCGTTGGTGAAACAGCGCTCTATCTGAACGTAGATTTTAGCATGCGCAGCGAGTAAGCTGGAAATCGGATCACGCCTTGTTCAGTTGGCAAACATTACAAAGGGCCCAGTTTAATGCACAGAATGAATTATGCAAAATTGCAGAAACCCTGATCATGCGATAAGCGGAAGTAATGTCCTGCTGTTAGGATTTTTTGGGGGTGGGGGGTGGGGTCTTGTGGGGGCGGGTCCTGTGGGGGAGGGTGGGTTGTGCAGGAACCCAGAGGCTTTTAGGGCCAAAGAGGTTAAGGTGAGTTAAGAACCAGAAGCAATTACGGCCCATAACTCTCAAATTACACTGAAGGAAATAACCTCATATCATTAAGCTGGACATTTGGGCCGATATTTCTTACCATATTACGAGGCTTACCATGAAGTTGATTTAGTTAATAATTACTGAGCAATCCCGTCGAATTTTAGAAGGTTAGCTAGTAGGGCCGGGTGATTTTGATTAAAGGAAATTACTAAAAGCAGAACGAGTTCATTATCCCATTCTTCTTGTTTCTGAAGTGAAGTGATTACGGTCATTTGTCTTCTTTTTTAATTATTCATCATTTTTTGTTCGTTTATCATTTGGTGAATTCAGCATGAACCTGGGGTCTATTGGAATTCTCTTCAATATACTTACTGGGAAGACTCACAGATATTGCGAATGCGTTTCTCTGTATGCATTCATTGCAATGTGTGTGCATTCATTACAATGTGTATGCATTCATTACAATGTGTATGCATTCATTACAATGTATATGTATTCATTACAATGTAGCTATGTGAAATACCATATTACTGATAGCTATAACATTCTATCAGAATTAACATTTGCCATCAAAGAGACTTTTAGATTATTAGCTTAACAAGAAGTCAAGCGATTGATGAATACCTGAATATACAACAATAAGAAAAATATTAGTAGTCAGTTTGGATACCATTTTCATTAAATAGCACCACAATATTATTCGTATCGAGCCAGATGAGTTCTTTCTTAATCAATTTATATCTTTCTTACATTTATTCAAATCCTCTTATTTTGGTGCCCGAGTTTTCATTTCGATCTAATTTCAAGAGTTACGCTTTCGCAATGGGCGATGTAAGGGTCAGTTGTCAGTGGCCATGTGTTGTTATTCGTATTTCTTGCTTGGTTTCCTTCCGACTATGAATAGCTAAAATCACTAACTTGCACTGCGCAACAATGCTTTTCAGAGGTAGGATTCAGTCTTTTGAAAATTGTAACCTCTTATCCGCTGCAGATAGTTACGCTTACTGCCTAGTAATTATTAGATCTTTATTTGCCGTCAACTGCCTGTCACGAGGTAGTTTCCTCGCTTTACAGCTGGTCCGTTGGTATATTGGTTAGTGTCGTGGTATGCCACTCAGATGTCGCGGGTTTGCGTCTCCCCAAGGCCATGAAAAATCACTGGCTCTGTATCGTGATCAGTTACTGCTGCAGTGTGGGGTCTTTAGCGGTGGGAGGTAGAAACCAACATTTTTTGGAAGCTTGAATTTCAAGTCAATGGCCCCTTTGGTGTGCTTGTTCCATGTGAATAGGTTTCATCTATATAATGATATTAATAATAATGAAGATGATAATAGGACTATTGACATCATTAGGGATAAAGGGAAGATAAACAGGAATAAATGACAGAAGAGGAGTAATGACAGGGCGGATATGTTCGTAGTTTTATGGCCTTATTAATCAAGTTTGCAGAGCTACTCTTCTCTAAGTCAATCCACATATTTAACACCTGTTTTTATTGCTTTCTTTGGGCCTAGGCAAATAAATGGTATTGGTTTGCCCACGCCATTGGCCTACTGCAGTGATGTAAAATAATATTTTCCCGAATTATAAGTTTTAGGCCGATCCAGGACCCTCGGTCGTCGTGTCCTGTTTCGACGGAAAATCTGTCGACTTCTATCATTACTCCACCTCCTACCGTCAGCATTTGTAGGTCTGCATGAATTACGTTCTCGTTAGAAGGCAATGATTTGATACTGATTCTTTGAGTGAAACGATTTAGATTTATTTAAGGCGTCGACTGCAATTTTCACTCCTTTTGCAATATCAGTAACTTTCTGCAGCTTCATCAGTCGTCTAAAGTCTGCATTCCTTAATGTTTGTGAATGCGATTTCCGCTGAAATCCCCTTTTGAGATCCCGAATACGAAATGAGACCGAGAATTTCTCGTTTTCTAAGCTGAGGTTCTAACTAGACCAACGGCATGATGAGCTGGGCGTTTGTGTATTTCCTTACTGGAATTTGAAACCTAACCTAAGTTTTGTAGTCGACATGAATAGCGCAACTGAAAAAAACAAGAAGAGCTTAAAGTATTCACCTCCTCCAAGATGACTGGACAAATGAAAACATGCTGCCAAGTTCAGTTTTATAAACACACTAAATAATATTACACACACGCACACACATATACGTATATATCATTATATATATATATATATATAGATATATATATATATATATATATATATAGTAGTATGTATGTAGTATATAATTGTATATGAACATATATATTTCTATTATATAAATATATAATATGTTTTATATATATATATATATATATATATATATATATATATATATATATATATATGTATGTGTATTCATATACTATAGTTATATAAATACATGCATACACATATATATATAGTATATATATACTTATCTATTATATATAGATATATAAAACATATTACTATATTTATATAATTAGAGAAATATATGTCTAACTACAATTTATATACATACATACATAATCATAAATTAACTATATTAAATAATATAATTATATATATTATATATATATAATATATTATACTAATATATAGTTAGATAATGCATATGTGTGTATAGCCTGTATATACATATATAAATTCCTGCTTATGATTTATAGGCGGGCGCCCTCTGTACATGTTAATCGACCTCTTGCATAATCCATTTTCTTTCCCCCCCCTAACACCAGACCCTCAAGCGTGAGAGAGATATGGACGTCATACATCTCCTTTAACGCTGGAATTAGCAGCACCCTTCTCATCCCCTCAGATCCTACTCTCTTTTATTCATATGTTTGGTACGAGGTTTTCCGGAAATAGGTCGTCCGTCGCTCTTGTGTCGTTCAATCTTAAGCGTTGCGGCGTGAGAATCTCACGCTTTCGCTCGCTCTCTTAATTTCTTTTGCTTTTAGTTTTCTGAAAACTAAAACACTTTTTCTGTCCGCCCTCAGATCTTAAAAACTACTGAGGCTAGAGGGCTGCAAATTGCTATGTTGATCATCCACCCTCCAGTCACCCTCTAGCCTCAGTTATTTTTATTTGATTTAAATCCAAGTTAGCCATAAGCATGCGGTTGGCAACTCTTATAGGACAGGCCACCAACGGCCATTGTTTAAAGTTTTATGGGCTGCGGCTTATACAGCATTATACCGAGACCACCGAAAGATAGATCTAATTTCGGTAGCCTTGATTATATTATGTACAGAAAACTCGATTGCGCGGAAGAAACTTCGAAGCCATTTTCAGTTATATATTTATTTTTGTTTATGATTGTGTAATGTCTAACCGATGTTTATCCTTACTTTGTTTCTTCTGAGAGAGAGAGAGAGAGAGAGAGAGAGAGAGAGAGAGAGAGAGAGAGAACACCACCTATCCCTCAATGTTTTTCTCATCCTGCAGTTTGTGTTATTTAAGAGGAGAGAAATTCATTCCTTTCGTCTCTCTTTAAGTTTGTTTTTCTGTTGTTTGTACAATAAAACGTTCCTGTCTTTAATCCCCCTTTTAAGATAAAAATGTACGGATTAGACTGTTTTCCTCCTATTCTTCACTTTTATTTTCGAATATTGCGGCTCGTTTTTGACAACTTGACGCAATAAACATAGAGTCCAGACCGCAATGAACCTACTGTTATTTTCAGCTTAGCTACTCTCGAATGCGTTATGTTTTTGTCTAAACTTTGTCTAAACTTTCATTCCAGGGGAGTTCCTGCTCTGAACTCGGCGATTATATTGTTCTGTTGTTATTGTGTCTCATTTTCATACCAGCACGTTTGGAATGATTTGCTTTGATAGTTAATCCAAAAGCTAAACGAAAATATGTAACTGGAGTTTTATGATGACTTAAAGAACGGAATTTGGGACTTAAGAAGATAATTCTAGTTGATAATTCATAATATTTGATTACTATCCTAAATCTAACCAAGTTTCTTGGCTTCAACTCTCTTTTTTTCCTTATCTTCCTTTTTTATTGGTTGATTTATGTACTTTCAGGATGGTGGGTTTTTCCAAGGTGATGAAAACCTTTACAGGATTTTATTATTCCCTCATATTGCTTGTTGAATTTCATCATTCATTTTCTCTAGGACGTCAGTGTTTCCCAAAGTTATTACTCTTTATTTTTTTGTCTTCTTGCTGGATTTTGCTACTCGTCATAGCCTTTTTCACCCCGTAAAGCGCCTCAGTGGCGTGGTTGGCATGGTATTGGCATCCCACCTCGGTGGTCGCGGGTTCGATTCTCTGCCATTCCATTGACGAGTGAGATATGTGTATTTCTGGTGATAGAAGTTCACTCTCGACGTGGTTCGGAAGTCCCGTAAAGCCGTTGGTCCCGTTGCTGAATAACCACTGGTTCCAAGCAACGTAAAAGCACCATACAAACAAACAAATTTTTCACTCTGTACTTTGCAAATGGTTGTTCAGGTTTTTCCGTTCCAGAACGAAGGCTTTATGAAATTGTGACCTTAAACATTCAGGTTATTCAGGTTCGACACGCTTCATTTAGGTGTGGCGTTTGTACTGAATGTCGAATTGAATTTCCATTGTCTATCGCATTTGTGTTAAAGAAATCGAAGCAAAGCGCTCGCCAGACCTCTGACTTCTGAAGTATAGATGTGTGAGTGCTTTCCCGTGTACGTGGCGCTCAAAAATCAACCGGCCGGAACGGTCGTGGTAGCAGCTTATGGGGAAATGTAACCGTGTGTGTAGCACGTACTTGCGTTTGTGTTTGGATGTTCGACAGGACTGCTGAATGTAAATTTGACCAGCGTTTTCAGCTTTCTGTAAAGGAAAACTAATGCGGTGGCTAGAAGTATCCGTCCCTGCTTTTTCTGTCCGCCCTCAGGTATTAAAAACTAATGAGGCTAGAGGGCTGCAAATTGGTATGATGATCATCCATCCTCCAGTCATCAAACATACCAAATTACAGCCCTCTAGCTTGAGTAGCTTTTTATTTCGTTGGAGGTTAATGTTAGCCATGATCTTGCGTCTGGCACCGCTACGAGTGTCAACAACACAAAACCACCACCTGGCCGTGTCTGAGAGTTTCATACATTATCCACTGTACAGAAAACTTGATTCTTCGGCGTGTTTTTTACTTGTTATTTGTTACAAAGAATTTTTTTTTACTTAAGTTCTATTTTGCGTAGACTTATAAACGTTATTTCAGTTTTCCTTGGCATATGGACTTGTTTAGTTGTGCTTAGGGTTAATGAATAGTATGTTTATACATCCCTACATCGATGTGTATGCTGGTTTATTAACCTTATAATACATGCGTCTACGAGTAGTATATTTATAGTTTGAGGTCATGTTTCCTCCTGAGATGATGCAGCAGCGGCGTAGAAATAAAAAATAAAAAACATTTCGTTCGTGAATTGAGGAAGAAATCATTATAAGTAAACCTTTACATTGTCAGAGTCAGTGCACAAATTTTATTAGGAGCTGTAGTAATATATATATATGTATGTATATATATATATCATATATATATAATATATATATATATATATATTATATATATATGTGTGTGTGTGTGTGTGTGTGTGTGTATGTGTGTGTGTGTATTAGATACGTCACTATTCGCCTTCGTCTATATTTCTGTGTTTTCTCTCGCTGGTCTCCACATCACTATAATATATTATATATATATATATAAAATATATTATATATATTATATATATATATATATATATAATATATATATATATATATATATATATATATAGAGTATATATATATTTATATATTTATAAAAAGATATATATGTGTGTGTATGTGTGTGCGTGTGTGTAGATAAATTCAATTGTAAGAACGTGATTCTAACACAGTAAACTTTACCGTGCTCGCAGAACTTTTACTCTGAACGCTTATTCGGGACGTTTCCGTAACATACTGAACTGTAACTTGTGGGAAAGTGTGCGCACACGGAAACGAAATCGTACACATATCTCAACCAAAAAGTTTACTATGACTTTATTGTTTCTGATTTCTCTCCAATAATTTGGGGCTAGTTCTCTCTCTCTCTCTCTCTCTCTCTCTCTCCTCTTCTTCTCTCTCTTCTTGTTCTTCTCCTCTCTCCGCTGTCATTTACATATTAATCAGCACCCAAACACCTTTCTAATTCAAGCAATTGACAAGGTAGTCTATCATCTTTCCTGCCGCTCAATGTCTACACAATTCTGGTTCCTTTCACAAAGTGTTACTAATCCTAGTTGTTAGCTCAATTTTGTCTTTTGGAGCCACCTTATACACACTCAGTGTAGATAACGAGAGAGATAGAGAGAGAGTATAGATATGTATATATATATATATATATATATATATGTATGTATGTATATATATATATATATATATATATATATATATATATATATTTTATATATATATACTATATACTGAACACTTCGATATTGCTACAGCTCCTGATAAAATTTGTATGTGTGTGTGTGTATGTGTGTGTGTGGAGAGAGAGAGAGAGAGAGAGAGAGAGAGAGAGAGATTGAGAGAGAGAGAGAGAGAGAGTGAGTATTCCATCTCTATCGAAGAGAATAAAGAATGATATCAGATCTGGATAACACGCTCGCTTACACTCCCACATTGAGGAGGGAATTATGTGACTAAAGAATAAATGACATAGGTATATCCTATTTATCATAAGACAGGTCAGTTTAGGTAGTTTTGGGTTATATGCCTGACTATTCATTCATTAAATCCTAGAGCGTTAAATGTTATCGTTAGTTTATGTCCTCGTTTAGCTTTTTTTCCCCTTAATCAAACACTTGTGTAATTAAACCAACTGAAATGAAACGTAACATTGAATCCAGTCTGAACTGCAACTATATCCAGGAAGCTTTATTGCCTGGAAGATGAAACGGAATACATAAAACAGACCGCTCCAGAATCCAGATCTAACTTCACGATACACCTGAGTATTGAATAGACCTCAATGAATGAATGGCAATGGCTTATTCCTGACCTGCTCGTCGATTGCACGTCATGATATAATCGATGACTCTGTAATGGCCTTCACAAGGCTCTGGAGGTTCTCTGCAGAGGAATATAAATGGAGGTCTCCACTGGGCTCTGTACTTTGCTGAATGTCGTGCAATTGGAACTTCTGAAGTTCGGGCGAAGATGCAATGCATTATTACCTTAATGCTATTCTCTTTGCACCTTGATACATTTTTATCCGTTTAGTGATGTATTAATTTATTTTTTTAATAAGTAAGAGCTCTTCTTTCTGTATTTCCCTTTACCTTCTCTTGCTTCTTCGTAACGAACACCATAATATTCCTTGGAAACTTGAATTCCATGTCAGCTGCCCCTTTAGTGGGATTGTTCAATATGAACAGTTTCGTCTTTGAATAATATATATATATATATATATATATATATATATATATATATATATATATTACAAAGACGTCAAACTGCTCGTCCCTCAGTATACAATGTGGGGATGTGACCTTCTGGCACTCCTAAAATGGCCCATTGAGGTGGGACGAAGTTTATAATAAACAAAAATCTACGGCTGAAGGCCGATGTTACTGAAAAGGAGGATTTTACATAAACTCTGGACTCTAGTTTAATTGAACTATATTTACATTTAAAATATGTGTAGGTCCAGAAATTAATGGAAGGTGGTTGATTGCAGGTCCACTGGAAACGCGTAGCTGAGAGATGACCTAGACCCACGAGATATGAATTTGCGCAAAGCGAGTTATTTAAATGCAAGCGTCATTTTCAAGGGTTTCCAATATTTCTCCCACAATCAGGCATGGTATTTGTCTGCAAAGAAATTGCCTTCCAGCATCGGTACTAAGGTGATGGAGATCTGGGAAAACGTTACACTTTACTTGCTCTTAGCATTGCATATCAAAGCTCACTCAAGGGGGCATAAAATGACTGGGAGGTTATACAGAAAAGAATACTACATTTTTTGAGTAACTAGGGGGATGTTTAATATCGTTACT